>NW_015654494.1:499257-499729 GCF_001515625.1 Sinocyclocheilus rhinocerous
AAAAAAAAAAAAAGTTGAAACACTTCTACCTCAGCTTAAAAAAAGAGAACTATAAGTAAGTAATTGTAAGCTTAACAATGTAAAAAATAATATTTAAAATATTAAATTAAATATTTATGTATTTATATTTATATTTTGCTTTTTTTAAAGTGTAAAAACTAGTGCTGGGCAACGATTAATCGTGATTAATTGCATCCAAATCAAAAGTGTTTGTTTACATAATATACTGTGCATATTTATTATGTATATATTAATACAAACACATGCATGTATATATTTAAGAAAAATGTGTTATGATTATATATTAAATATATTTATGTATAATATAAATTATATGAATATAAATATTTACATGTAAATATTTTCAAAATATGTACTGTATGTTTGTGTCTGTATATATATACATAAGAAATATACACAGAACACACATATATTATGTGAACAAAAACTTTTATTTTGGATGCGATTAATC
>NW_015654494.1:509155-510829 GCF_001515625.1 Sinocyclocheilus rhinocerous
TTAAGGATAAGAGCCTACATTGAATTAAACATTGTTTTATTTGAAATATTAATTAAATAGTAAATATTTAATATTTTACATATTTTAAATATATTTCTAATTTTTATATTTTACGTTTAAGTTTAACATGTATTGAGGTTATACATATTTAAGATATTTAATTATATTCTAAGTTTAATATTTTAAGATTTCTTTATATAATTTTATTATTTGTTATGTTTTCATTATCTTAATTGTTCCCCTTTTCCTTTTATGCAATTTTTATTTTTATTATTTTATGTTTATTTTATTCTGTTTTATTTTTAAGTGTATTTTTCATGTTTTAATATTTGCTGTTCTATCTTATTTTATTAAATATATTTATTAAATAATATTTTAAATATATTTATATTTTACCTCTAAGTTTAGCATAAATCCTTTTAATATTAATTGTATTATTAAGTGTTAGGTATCAAGTATTTCATTCTATTTTAAGTTGAATGTTTTAAGGTTAAGTTTAAGAATTTTACATTTATTTTACATTTTTGTTTTACTATAACACACCCAAATGTGCTAATGTTTTGAAAGATTGTCTCCATATTTTGTTATATTTTATTATATACTATACTCTATTCTAATCTCGTTGAATACCAAAACAAACAAGATTTGCAGCGTCACGATGACGGCTCCACCAGAAAAACAAATATCGTTGTACTGTAATTTCTTTCTTTCTTCACTTTCTATTGAAAAGCAGTGTTTAACTCGTCAGGTAGAGGATTTGTGTTCTTCAGTGTTCCTCTGAGGAGGTTTGGAGCTGTGTTTACAGGCTCTGCACACAAACACTCGTGAAGGAGAGCGTTACAGTAAGCGCTTCATCCGTTCTGTTCACTTTTATGCATCATCTCAGTTTCTCCAAACAATCCTAATCTCTTCTGTTGAGCCCGAAGCAGACCTGTGTTTTCCCTCAGGACTTCACACGGCCTCGTTAGCCGGCCTAAATTGGTCTAATTATGAAAGGCTTGTAAGATCAGGACTCCATTAGTGTGAATCAGCCGTTCAGACGCTTCAGTCTTCTGGAAATCAGACGCGGGTTTTGTCTCGGCCGTTAATGGACGCTGCGTTTCACACTCGTTTACCTCGTCACACGATTGAAAGCCTAATCAGTCTGATGTCCAGAGACGTGCTCGGTGTGAAATTAAAAACAGTCTTACAGAGAAAACTATTATGAATAATTTCATAATTCATAATTTCATATTTTATGAATAATATATAAGGCAGTTTACTCACCTGCAATGCCGATTTCTCAAAAGTGTCTCTTAAATTGTTGTTACCATCCAAATTTGAATATGAAAAGTTATTCCAGCATTTATATTCATTTATATTCATTCATGCTTGACTTATTTTTTATATTAAATGTTAAATGTAAATATTACATGTTTAATGGTGATAATAATAATAACAATAATTATTATATAATTTATGTATACATCTTTACATTTAAATACATTTTTAAATGTTATTTATTATTTTATCTTTTTATATTTATACTTATATTTTATATTTATATTTTCTAATTATACTTGACTTTTATATTATTAAATATCTAAAATAAATTACGCACGCACGCACACACACTCACACACACACACACTCACACACACACACACACACACTCACACACACACACACACTCAC
>NW_015654494.1:510986-541838 GCF_001515625.1 Sinocyclocheilus rhinocerous
GTAAAAGATAAATAAAATATATGCATATAAATATAGTTTTATTACTTTATTGCTTTTATTTATTTTATATATTTATCTTATATTATCCTATTTTTTTTTAAATCTCATTTCATGTTTCTATATTTAGATTGAAAAATGTATATATATAATTTATTTTTATGTATGTATATTGTATTAATAATATTTTAAAATATTAAAATATTAAAATAAATCATATTTGAAAAAATATATGAAACAAATATATAAAGTATATAAAGATACAAAATAATAAAACAATTGTCATACATTTGAAATATACTGTATATAGTCAGACAGACATCAGGGAGATACATTTACATTTCTTTATTATTTTGTATATCATTTATATAGTTATACATTCTTTTATATTGTCGATAGAATGTATTATATCATATTTTAGATTTAAAAATGTGTGTGTGTATATATATATATATATATATAATTTATTTTAATATGTGTAGTTTATTAATATTTTAAAATATTTACAACATTTCAAATATAAAAAACATATGAAACAAATAACCAAAGATATAAACTAAAATGTTGTCATAAATGTGAAGTCTGCTGTATGAAGATGTGTTATTGATGGGTGTGGCGATCGATGCGGATGCTGTGTGTTATTCAGGCTCTGGCTGGAAACAGCTGATGTTATCGCTCGCTCCGCTGGCCTGTACTTGGCACTTATTGGATCGTATATTTCAGCGGACAGACAGATATTGTGCGTCTGTCTGTGGCGCGTGACTGATGTGGATCTGAGTTCAGACTCTGGACCATCATCTGGACCAGAGTGACTTCAGCAGAAAACCCTGCACATAATGCTTGATTAACCAGGTTCTTGTGTAAGAACCACAACTGTATAGCCATTGATCTATTATTTTATTTTATTAGCCTGTTTTTCATTTAATTTATTTTTTATCTCATTTTTTTTTCTTTGCTTTTTTTTTCTTATTTTCATCTTATTTTTTTCTTATTAGTTTTGTTTTTATTTAAATTTATTTCATTATAATAATAATAATAATATGTTTAATTTATATAGCGCCTTTCCCAAGCTCAAGGACACTGTACAAAAGCAGTAACACAATAGACCGTCGATTCACATAATCATAATCATTTCACAATCAATTAATCAAATGAAGTGGACAGTGGACATTTGCCCAGTCCGGGGATAGACATGATTGCAGTTGCATATCATGGTACAATTATGTACTGGAAACAGAGATACATAACATAGTATAAGTAATAACAGAAAAAGGATAGTGTCAATAAGTAACAAACAAAGAATAGTAAATGCAACAAAAAATACACAGAACGAAAATACTCGGTGAGAATTATAGCTTGTAGTATAGGATGAGGAGAGTGTCTAAAGAACATGTTATGACTGATAGTATTGGGTAAACAAGTAGGTTTTGAGTTGTGATTTAAATACAGAGAGTGAGGTTATTGTCCTTAGTGCCAGTGGTATAGAGTTCCATAGTTTAGGTGCAATTACGGAAAATGACCTGCCGCCCATTGAAGATAGACGAAATCTAGGTACAGTAAGAAGTTCCCACCCTGCAGATCGAAGTGATCGAGGTGGAACATAAGGAGACAGTAGATCAGAGAGATGATGAGGAGCAAGGCCATTGAGTGATTTAAAAGTAAGCAGAAGAATGTTGTAAGTAATGCGAGATGATACAGGGAGCCAATGGAGGTTAAATAAGATGGGGGTAATATGAGCAGATCATTTAGTATGGGTTAATATTCTTGCAGCAGAATTTTGAATATATTGTAAACGAGAGATAGAGTGCAATGGTAATCCGGCAAAAAGAGCATTACAGTAGTCGAGGCGTGATGTGATAAAAGCATGCACTAATGATTCAGCATCTTTTGGAGAAACATAGGATCGAAGTTGGGCTAAACGGCGAAGCTGGAAAAAATGCAGCGTTGGATAGTTTACTAATGTAAACATCCAGAGTCAGTGAAGGATCGAGAGTAATGCCTACATTTCTGACAGTAGCAGATGGAAAAATAGTTGTTGCATCAAGGTTGAAACTGGGAGCATTTACTATATTTTTTGTTAGTGACGCTGAGAGCTAGAAAAGACTGTAGCTGATTGGCAACAAATGTTTCCATAATTTTCAAAATAAATGGTAAATTGGAGATTGGACGATAGTTGGTGAAATCAGCTGGGTCCAGGTTTGGTTGTTATATTATGTTATATTAATTTTATTGTTTCATCTTTATTTATTTATCCTATTTTATTTGTTTTTATATAAATTTCCTTCTTTTTTATTTTAAATTCATTTTAATATTATGTTTTATTTCATTGTCTTAACTGTTTCCCCTTTTCCTTTTAATGATATTGTTTTTTTTAATTTAATTTTATTGTTTTACATTTTAATGTTTATTTTTTACTGCTTTTATTATTTTATTTTATTCTGTTTTATTTTTTGGTTTTATGGTCAATTTTCTTCTTTTATAATTGTTCTTTTTTTATTTCATTTAATCTTATTTATTTTTTTATTAAGCCTATTTTTAATTTTATTTTTACATTTTATTTGTATTTTATTTTATTGTTTTACTTTTTAGTGTTTATTCTATACTGCTTTTATTATTTTATTTTATTCTGTTTTTGTTTGTTTTATAGTCAATTTTCTTCTTTTATAATTGTTCTTTTTATTTCATTTAATCTTATTTTATTTTTTATGAAGTTTATTTTTAATTTAATTATTTTTTTTAATATTTGCTGTGTTATCTTAATTTTGTTTTATTTTCTAATGTTCTTTTTATTTTCTTCTTATTATATTTTATTTTATTATAATATTATTATTTTTATTTCATTGTCTTTTTTAATTGTTCTGTTTTTTTTCCTACTTACATTACTGTATCGTATTATTGAGTTTTTTTTATTTGAAGTATTTTATATTATTTTTACATTTATCATTCTTATTTTTATTATTTTATCTTATTTACCCCATTTTCTTTTATTTTTAGATTTTTTTTTTGCATTTTTTTCTTTTTTCTTTTTCTTTTTCTTTAATTTTAATATTATTACACCATTGTATCTTTTTTTTTATTTTTTTTTTTACTTTTTTTTTTTATCTTAATTGAATTTATTTCCTGAATAACTATTTGATGCAAGCGAGCATTAATAGCACGGGAAGCTCCATACAGAGAACTAGAACACATTAACAGTCAGAATAAAATGGAAAAACAAATATGCTTACTGAATGTGAGTTTACTCGCTTTCAAAAGTAAACACACATCCAATAAACATATTTATTTTCGTCATATTTTCTCACACACATCCATTTCCAAAGACTGACCCCCTACTGCTGCTTTCTTGGACGGCGAACACATCGGTTCTCCTGCGGTGAGCGTCGCATTAAACGCTAATGACCCCACATTATCGACTGCAATAATCCACAAGCTGAAACGAGCGCGTGTTGTCTGTCCATAGGGCTGAATATTAATAGTTTCATCCAGACGATCGCTGCAGGGAGAAAGTGACCTGAATGACCCTCTAGAGACGCTCATGACTGGAAAAACCGGCCTGAAAAGCCACCCAATGGAGTTAACTAACATTATTTATATTAACAAGAAACACTTCAACTCACGTTCACCAAGGCAGCTCACTAGCTTTTGTTATTATTTAGGACTCTGAATATTTTAGTTTTATTCATATTTATATTTTTTGTTTTATTTTTCAATGTTCTTCTTTTGTACTTGTAATTTTTATTGTAATTTACTGTAATTTTTTATTTAATTTAATCATAGTTTTATTATACTATTTTGCCTTCTTTTTTTAGCATTTTTTATAATATTATTTTATTTCATTATCTTATTGTAATTTTTTTTTATTTTCTATTTTTTATTTTATTTTGTTTTGTTTAATTTTTATTATTTAATATTATTTTTATATTTATAAATCTTATTTTGTGTCATTTAATCTTATTTATCCTTTTTTCTATTATTATTATTATTTTTTTTTTTAAGTTTTCTTCTTTTGTACTTTTAATTTGGTACAATTATCCAAGTCCAGTTCTGTCAGCACGTCATTAATTAGAACTTTGAATACTTATATATTATTATATTATTATCTATTTGAAATTTTTGAGTATATATAATTTTATTTTATATATTTTTAAAATATTTATTTTATCATTTTATTTATCTTTTTTGTTCTATTTTTTTCAATTTTCTTATATTTACGTTTTTATTTTTTATTGATTTTATAAACCACTTTCTTGTGTATGAACCTCAACTTAAAAAAATTTTGATGGTGAAGCTTCTCATTTTTGCACCTTGTTTTTGTTTTTTATTTTATTTAATCCTATTTTTTTCGTCAACCTTCGTCAACATCTGACACCAGATCTCCTGCTCCTCCTGAGCTCATTGTGTTTTCACATCAGAGTTTTGGCGAGCAAAATGTTTTCCTCAGATACACTTCATCGACATTAGGCCATATTTACAGTCATTTCTTCCCAAATATCCTTGGTTTAATTCGATTTGCCAGTTGAGTAGTAATTTTTTTTCTCAATCTTTGTACAAATCAAACAATTTTCACTTTGTAAATACGTTGCACTTTGAAAATAACATTGCATTGCTAGCTAACAATAGCAGTTACGGCTAACAATGCCATTGCTAATGTTGTTTCATGCTGCTGTAGCAGCGCTAGTTGCATTAAATCGCTGTATTAGTGTATCACAATCAAGTCAAGTCCAATGCTACATTATTTCTCAATAATTATTCTTTTTTGGCTGTAGTGGAGCTAGTTGCGTTAAATCGAAGTAAATCTCATCATACATTATATCGCAGAATTTTTTTTTTCAAAATAGAAAATGTCAACATTTTGTTGATGTTGCTAATTCACACACCTGTAGCAGCGCTAGTTGTTCTAAACCAGCATATTAGCATATAACAATCCAATCGAGTCCCACATTATTTTTCAGTAGATAGTCTCCAGTCAAGTCCCATCATACTTATTTTGCGATAAATATTTTTTTCACTCTGAAAATACATAAAAATGCTAATGTTGCAAATTCATGCAGCTGTAGCAGAGCTAGTTGCGTTAAATTTAAGTATTAGCATATCGCAATCCATTCAAGGACCATGCTACATTATTTTGCAGTAAATATTGTTTTTGTGCTCAAATGTCAATATTTTGCTAATGTTGCTAATTCATGCTGTTGTAGCAGCATTAGTTGCATTAAATCAGCATATTTGCGTATCGCAATCCCGTCGAGTCCAATCCTACGTTATTTCACAGTAATTATGCAGCTGTGACAGTGCTAGTTGCACTAAATCGCCACATTAGCATACATTTGATAATCCAGTCGAGTCCCATCACACTGTACATTATTTCTCAGTAAATATTCGTTTTTATACTAGGAAAATGTCAATATGTTGTTGCTAATTTTGATAATTCATGCTGCTCTAACAGTGCTAGTTGTGTTAAATTGCCACATTGGGGTATGTATGACAATCCGGTCGAGCCCTACCGTACATTATTTCACAGTAATTATTCTTTTTGTACTTGGAAATGTCAAGATGTTGTTGCTAATGTTACGAATTTATTCAGCTGTAACAGTGCTAGTTACGTTAAATCGGCGCATTAGCGTACGACAATCCAGTCCAGTACCATCCTACATTATGCTTCAGTAAATGCTGTTTTTAAAAGTAAAATATATATTTTTTTAATTTGCATATTAGTATATCGCAATCCAATCGAGTCCCATCCTACAATTTCTCTCAGTAAATATTATTTTTTGCCAAGAAAATGTCAATATATTTCAACATTCTGCAGTCGCAGCACTAGTTGTGCTAAATCAGCAAATAACAAATCTAAAATTAGCAAACAGTAATCTAGTCAAGTATCACCGAACGTTATTTCTCAGTCACTATTCTTTCACACAAAAAAAATTTCAATGTCGTTAGCATTAGTTGCAATAAAATGGTGTTTTAGCGTATCGCAATCCAGTCGAGTTCCATCCTACATTAGAAATTGTCAATATGTCAACAAGTTTCAGTATCCTGCAGTAGCAGCATTAGTTGCGCTAAATCATCTGCGATATCTTTACGTTATTCGCGTCTTTCAGTTTCGTTCGTTTGACAGCCGTTCTTTCCGTACTATAGTCTGCTTGCCTCCAATACAGCGGTTAATGACCTAAGCATTTGCTAATCCCGCATTAGCCAGCTAATTCTCATCCAGCAAAAGTATTCACCCCCACAATTAAACGCTAACTTCCGTTTGGATTCCTGTAGCGCAGACGCGCACATTAACAATTTGGGACAGTACAGAGCGATCCGCTGGCAGCAAGACGCCATCTGAACTGGGGCTACATGGCAGTTAGCCTGTAAATACACCATGACTAATGCGCACGTAATGGAAAGCAAATCTGTTGTTGCGCGAGATTATCCCACAACCTGGGTTCAGCGGGACGCCAGGCCAACAAACGCCAACCTCACGCTGAGAGGAGAATATCTGTGACCAATCCACTGAGTATCTGTGACTTGTTGTCTTTAGCCCCAATTACGAGCGTTGGCCAGATATTTTCAATATTCATTTCCCACTCTTGCATGTCATGGAGCTGTTCCTCTGGAGAGCCAAACAGGAGGCGAGACACAGATGGTGCCATCTTATCTGCTCTCACTACCCAAACACCATCTTGAGAGACATCCACTTGATTTCTCCTTCCTTTCTCTTGGCAGTACGAGATCAAGACGTACCGTATCTCTGTTTTCAGGTGGAGGGGAGGAAATGTTTGCGTGAAGCTCACAGTGAATAATTGGGCAAAACTAAACAATCCACAATATATGTATGCAAATCTTGCGTAACCTTCGAAATATATTAATTAAATTATAATTAAATATATATACAAATTTAAATATTTTAATAAATCTAATAATTATTATTAAATAATTGCATAAAATATTAAAACTTGTTTTCAGAGACTATATCTTATATTAAGTTTATTTTTCTTTCCACTTTTTGCTTTTTTTTTTAATACTTAAGACAAAAAGCAACAATTTGCCAGTGGACTAAATTACATGTTTATTTTCTAAAAACAATATTTTGCTTCAAGTATACATGTCTTGTTTTAACAATGTTTAGATTATTTTAAAAATACTTTTTGGATTACTTTCAATTTAAGATAAATCAACATAATTTAAAATCAGTACAATATTAAATGAATTAAATGTAGTTTTATTCTGTTTTTTTAAACAATTAGTTTTTTTTATATTAGTTTTTAAATGCAATTATATATATATATCACTTTGTCGACTGTGCTACTAATTTATTTTAATTATGCACTATAATATGTTGTATTTTAAATTCGGAAATTCATTATTCATTATAATGAATTCATTATATTTTTCATTATAAGTAAAAAAAAAAATTTTTTAATAAAAATAAACCAAGCTTATTTTACATAATGCAATATATAATTGTTTGTTTATTTTTTTACTAATTTATTATACTATGCACCACACTGTTGCATATTTAATTCAGCTATTATTATCAGAATTAAAAAATATATTTAAAAAAAATAATAAGGAAAACAAGCTTAATTTACTTTGTGCAATATATATATATATATATATATATATATATAATTTTTGTTACTAATTTGTTATATCAATGAGCATACTGTGTTGCATGATTAATTCAGCTATTTATTATTATCAGAAATAAATGAAAGCATAAATTAAAAAGTGTCATGATTAAAACAGGCTTAATTTACTTTATGCTATACATAATTGCTTATTTTTTGTTACTAACTTGTTTATTATACTATGTACCTGTATTTACTATGTTAATGCAGCAATTTATTATTATCAGAAATTAAAAAGAAAAAAAGACAACATGATTTAAAAAGGGTTCATTTAATTCATGCAATATATAATTGCTTATTTTTCATTAATTTTAGTATGAAATGTAAATGTTCTTGCCAGGTTTCGTGTTCCTAATTATGCTTCCCACTGGCATTTGATTTAAAATCTCTCTTCTTTGTGAATTGAATTTGCAGCATGTTGTTATCCTTGGATCTCTCAGTGATTTTCCAGAGTACAAATTGAGATCCCCTGTGTGACGAATGGAGTCGTCTGGATAATGAACGCAGATGTCTCGACAACTTTCATTGTCCCGTTCAGCGGAAAGACAAGGTTTCAGTTACGTACCACATGACTTTGTTTTTGTCAACCAAAGCCTGAACAATAGAGCGTAAGTGAATAGCTTTCACTTAAAGTGACTTTCATTTACTACATTTATTCACCGTTTTCACGCCTACCTGACAATTAAAGAATAAAAAGTGATGTTCAGCTCCTGAACTATAATGAATAAGCTCAAATCCAACTAGTACATTTAAATAAAGCTTATTCTTTCCAAGCACCATTTTGCATTGGATTCTCGAGTCACTGTGTGGTCCTTCACTCAGTTTTTTTAAGGCTTATTAAAGGTTCTTCACGTCAGATATTAGATTTCTGGGTTCTTTAAAGTGCCATAAAGTGTCTGGTCTTTCTGCTAAACATTTCTCTCTTTGTGTTTCTTCCAGAAGAAAAACATCAAAAATATTTGGAACAGCATTTTGCATTGGGTTTTTGAGTCTCTAAATGGTTCTTCACTTAGTTTTTTTTTTAAAGGCTAATTAAACTTTCTTCATATCAATATTTGGGGTTCTTTAAAGCACCAGAATGTAAAAAAAGGTACTCGTGGAACCAACCGAACTCTCAAATTTCATTTACTGTACATCCAATCAAATATGGCGTGGCAAAGGTTAACGTCAATCACAATGGGATTACTTTCACGACATTACAAAAATTTCAGTCTGTTCCCTCTGTTAAACATCACCTTTTGTGTTTCTTCCAGAAGAACATCAAACTGGTTCGAAACAACATGAAGGTGAGTAAATGGTGACAAAATACTTGTTTTAAGATGAAGCAACCTTTTAAACGGGACATAAAATGTCATTTTGCGTTGAGTTCTTGAGTCGCTGTTTTGAGTTTTTAAGCCTCATTAAAGGTTCTTCATATCAATATTTGGGGTGTTGGGTTCTTTAAAGCACCAGAACATAAAGTTAATGGTGGAACAAACGCAACTCTCAAATCTCATTTACGTCCAATCAAATATGGCATGCGAAAGGTTGGCGTCAATCACAATGGGATTATTTCACGAAATTACAGGAATAGAGTTTTTATAAGGCTCATTAAAGTTTCCTCATATCAATATTTGGGGTTTTGGGTTCTTGAAAGCACGAGAACATACAAGATAATTTTTTTTGGAACAAACACAACTCTCAAGTCTCATTTACGTCCAATTAAATATGGCGTGGCAAAGGTTAACGCCAATCGTGATTGGATTATTTTACAAAATTACAGGAATAGAGTTTTTTAAGGCTCATTAAATGTTCTTCAGTTCAATATTTGGGGTTTTGGGTTCTTGAAAGCACATGAACATACAAAATATTTTTTTTAAACAAACGCAACTCTCAAATCTCATTTACGTCCAATTAAATATGGCGTGGCAAAGGTTAACGCCAATCGTGATTGGATTATTTCACGAAATTACAGGAATAGAGTTTTTATAAGGCTCATTAAAGTTTCCTCATATCAATATTTGGGGTTTTGGGTTCTTGAAAGCACGAGAACATACAAGATAATTTTTTTTGGAACAAACACAACTCTCAAGTCTCATTTACGTCCAATTAAATATGGCGTGGCAAAGGTTAACGCCAATCGTGATTGGATTATTTTACAAAATTACAGGAATAGAGTTTTCTAAGGCTCATTAAATGTTCTTCAGTTCAATATTTGGGGTTTTGGGTTCTTGAAAGCACGAGAACATACAAAATATTTTTTTGAAACAAACGCAACTCTCAAATCTCATTTACGTCCAATTAAATATGGCGTGGCAAAGGTTAACGCCAATCGTGATTGGATTATTTCACAAAATTACAGGAATAGAGTTTTTTAAGGCTCGTTAAATGTTCTTCAGTTCAATATTTGAGGTTTTGGGTTCTTGAAAGCACCAGAACATAAAAAATTATTTGTAGAAACAAACACAACTGTCAAATTTCATTTAGGTCCAATCAAATATGGTATGTGAAGGGTTGGCGTCAATCACGATGGGAATGTTTTACGAAATTACATGAATAGAGGTTTTTTAAGGCTCATTAAAGTTTCAATATTTGAGGTTTTGGGTTCTTTAAAGCACCAGAACATAAAAAATAATTTGTGGAGGAAAAACAACTCTTAAAACTCATAATTTCATGCAATCAAGTATGGCTGCCAAGGCCTATTGTCAATCAAAATCAGACCCATGACAAAACTTGATCTAAATATTGCACAAAATTACAGGAATTATAAAGTACTAAATTTCCATTCATGTTTTTTCCAGAAGAATGAACTTCAAACAGGTTTGGAACGACATGGCGGTTAGTAAACAATGATAAAATGCTCGTTTTAAGGAACATTAACTCTTTAAACAGAACATTAAATATCTTCTGTTTTTTTTTTTCAGACCAACAATGGTAGCTCGACACTGTTTTTTTTTTTTGCTGAAATGCAGTAGCTTATCTCAAGCGCTCCATCGGGAGATCCACGGATCCAGAACGAGAGCAATCAGTACGGAAGCGAGACCGTTGGAACGAGCCGATGCATGAGCCTGGACGGCAGAGGGTTAAGCGGTCTGCGTGGTTTCACGCTGGTGGGCGGCGAGCAGCGTGCCAGCATCTCCAGCTCCATCTGTGCTCGTGTTACAGCGCCGACAGCTCTCCAGACACACGTCGTGCTCCACTCTCTCCTCGCAGACGTGGTCAGTGAAGCTTCACGAGCGTGTGATTAGAAGTTAATTCGCTGAAGATGATCACGTACTGGTGGAAGTGCTCTTAAAGTAACTATTTATGACATTTTTACTTTAAGTTTTTAGTTGCTTCCTAAAAAAGTTGCTTCCTAAAACTTTAGTTTGTGCAACAGGCGAAAGTCACTCTTGTAGAAATGTTTTTATACTAATATTTGAGGTTTTTAAAGGTCAGTCACATTATGTAAATATCAGATCCTTGAAGTCAACATGATCTTTGCATCAAAATTTACACACAACCCATAATTATGTTCATAATGTGAAGTTTCCAAGTGAAACATATCATAACACATATTTGTTATATTTTATCGGCATATTTTGTTGTATTGTTATATTTTATTAAATATTTTTTGCCGCATTTGATATTTGTTTTTAGATTGTGTTTCAAGTTGAATGGGAATTTCAAAAAATAAAATAAAAATATAAGCATTATAGAAATGCTGCCTTGGCGAATAACTAAAATAACTAAATTACCAACTGGAAATAAATAAAAACTATTAATAAAACTATTATAGTATATAAATAATACTAAAACTAAAGCGTCTCAGCCAAATATAAAAATGCAAAAATAAATAAAAAAAAATACCCAAATAAATGAATTAACATATCATTTATATAATAAGCATATAAATGAATCCACATATTTGTGCATAATTATATGAATTGTATATGTAATAAAAAATTATAAATTTCAAAAACATATATATATATATATATATATATATATATATAATTAATTAATTGTGCAATATATAAAAATAATGACTTTGCTAAATAAACGCACACATTAATGGAAAAATACTACAACATAAAACATGCATAAATGGTTGGGGAAATGCACAAAATTATGTTCATTTTAATTTAATTTCATTGTAGTATTTAATTCTTTCTTCTTTTTTTGCAGCTTTTGTCCTCCATACACTGATAAATCATTGGCAGTAAGACCAGGAACAGGATGAAGTGAGTCTATTTTGATTTCACGTTTGTTTTATTGTGATTCAATCTGCAACTAAACTCTCGGCATTACAAACCTCCGCCGTTATCACTCGGCCCGACATGATAACAAACCGTAAACAAGTCACGGGCCATTGCAGGACTCTTTTAGGGCCTCCATAAAAATGCTAATTACGTACTCCCAGAATGCCGTGCGTTGATGCATCGATAAATCCGTCCGTTTTTGTGGGTCTCTGTCCAGATGGGCCACACGGATCAGATTTACGAGAGTCCATGTCGCGCGTTATCCGTCCTGTACAAAATTGGGGAAATCAATCGGCCAGATTACGTTCCTGAAATATAAATGAATCCACATATTTGTGCATAATTATATGAATTGTATATGTAATAAAAAATTATAAATTTCAAAAACATATATATATATATATATATATATATATATATAATTAATTAATTGTGCAATATATAAAAATAATGACTTTGCTAAATAAACGCACACATTAATGGAAAAATACTACAACATAAAACATGCATAAATGGTTGGGGAAATGCACAAAATTATGTTCATTTTAATTTAATTTCATTGTAGTATTTAATTCTTTCTTCTTTTTTTGCAGCTTTTGTCCTCCATACACTGATAAATCATTGGCAGTAAGACCAGGAACAGGATGAAGTGAGTCTATTTTGATTTCACGTTTGTTTTATTGTGATTCAATCTGCAACTAAACTCTCGGCATTACAAACCTCCGCCGTTATCACTCGGCCCGTCATGATAACAAACCGTAAACAAGTCACGGGCCATTGCAGGACTCTTTTAGGGCCTCCATAAAAATGCTAATTACGGACTCCCAGAATGCCGTGCGTTGATGCATCGATAAATCCGTCCGTTTTTGTGGGTCTCTGTCCAGATGGGCCACACGGATCAGATTTACGAGAGTCCATGTCGCGCGTTATCCGTCCTGTACAAAATTGGGGAAATCAATCGGCCAGATTACGTTCCTGAAATACTCGCACCCATGTCCGTTATTAAACCCGTGATAGTGAGATTCAACCCTCTCGATCCGGAGCTCTTTATTGTGTTGTTTTATACGGCGGATCGTATCGTAATCACTCTCTCCTAACTAAGCAAGTTTGTAAATGATTGTTGTAGTGCACTTGTGTTGAGCTGTCGGACAGCAGGGGTTTATGGGCCGTCGATGCCGTTGGCTTGTTTTATGGTGAGTTTGATAAAGGATGGAGAGGTGAGCCTGAATATTTATGTCTATGCATTAGTGCATTAGAATTCCCATTGCAACACGTAAAACTGTAGGTCAAATCTCATTCACATGCATTCAATTATACAACTCACACTTTCAGTCCTATTAATGCTGATGTTTTATTAAATAGCTAAGAGTATAAAATGCATAATTTTGATGATAAAAATTTAATGCATTGAGTGCAGACTTTAATAATAATTTATTATAATTAAAATAATGCACAATTATATGCAAATGAACTTCACTGCACTTTATATGAAGAAATGTAGGATTCTCTATTAATATTCAAAATTGCATGCATACATTTGATCAAAGTATGTGAATATGAATTTTTGTTGTTTTCTCACCAAATTGCAAATTATTATGCATATTCATGAATATTTGTGCTGCATATTCATGAATGTTGATTATTTGTTCATTGCAATTTGTGCATTATTAATATATACAGTAGTTGGTAATTCTACGCCCTTGATTGATTTAAGAGCGAGCATTATTTATATTTTAATTGTTGGTTGAGTACATTTTCAGTCAAATGATATGCAGATCTGTTATGTATATTTAAACAAATGTTAAGTTTGCAGATATAATCATATTATTTCTAATTCCTACATTTAAAAAAAAATGTTTTGGATCAATTCATCAACTTACATTACTCAGAAATAATTAATACTAATAAAAATAAAATATATTAAATATGACTATATAGTAAAAAATTATTATTTTTTTTTTTTAAACATACATTTTATATGTTAGTTTACAGACATTACATAATTCCTGTTTTTCATTGGATTAATTCATAAACGTACAATAATTTTGTATCCAAACTGTACTTTTTGAAAATGTGAATGTAAAGCCTGTATTATTTTGTAAATATTTGACTATAATACCAATTATCTCTCTAGTTATATTTATTATTATTATTATTAATATTATTAATGCTAATAAATATATTGATAATAAATATACATATATTATTCAATTTTGTTTATATCAGACCAATTCATAAACGCATTAATTTCTTTTCCAAAACAAGCCTTCTGAGGACTATACAATCTTCAATACTAATAAATATCAAATAAATAAACTATGAATATATATTAAATCTATATTTATTAAATCTATTTTAATAATAAAAATACAATACAATAATAAAAATTGTAAAATATTAACATTTTACAATTTTTTAAAATTATTATTCTAAATTAATAACAAGAATATAATGATTTAATAACAAATTATACTCTAATTATACATAATTATACTAAATATAATATTAAAAACATTTGATTAAAATAAAATAATACATAAAAATAATAAATAAAAAATCTAGTAAATCTCCCATTTACATCCATTGTCTGGATGAGTGGAACTTGAACATTATGCTAAACGTCTCATTTTGCGTTCTACAGGTCAAACACTTTAGGAATGACATGAGGGTCAGTAAATGAGGACTGACTCATCATTTTGGGGTGTTTTTGCCCTGTTGGAGCTGCATGTTCGTGAGGGATTTTCTCTGGCTTCAATGCACCAAAAGTCATCTATTCAAAGTCAACATGAAACCATTTAAACAGTGTTTTCCATTAAATTGGTCTTTAGCGAACAGCTCTGTGGCTATTATCATTATGGTGAGCGATGCGGGCCTGTGAACGTGGACCCGATATCCTCATTAGAGCAGGTATTTCTAGGTGTTCAGCCCTGCTGAGAGACACTGGGCTTAAGAACATTCGGCTCCACGGGACACGCTAATAAAATCCAGCTGGAGAGGCTTTAATGGAACCCAACCGATTCTGCCGTCCACCTGGAGACGAAAAGTCACTGCCTCAGGCTTGAGCTGTTGGTTTTATACGTGTGTCTTCTGTCTACAGTTGATCTTGCCAACCTTGTTTGGAATTAAATGAATAGATTATAATAAATCTTTCTAATATTACATAAAAATAAATATTAAAATTATCTAAAAATATATAATAATTACATTAAACAATTCTAAGTATAACAATAATACAATTAGAATAAAATAATATTAATTAAAATAAATATAATACAATAATCTAATATAATAATTCTAATTATATAGAATTATAATAATAACAATAAATTAGAATAAAATAAAACATAATTACAAATAATTACTAAAACACAATCATAAAATGATATAATAAATATAATAATTCTAATATACATTATACATCATTCATCATAATAATATAAATGAATAATAATAATAATAAATTAGAATAAAATAAAATTACAAATTATTAAATAAATACAACAACAACATAATCTAGTAAATATAAGTAGTTATATATTTGCATGTCCCCAACCTAAGGATCTGAACCTTTTTTTATGTGAGGTCCATACAAAAAATAGGGTTGTCCATGTTTCAGAATTTGTTGTGGGTGTATGAGTGTGAGATGCACATAGAGAGCCTCCACGTGGCGCATGTGTTTTACCAGCGTGGACATGTGTTTTATCAGCGATGAAATTTCCCATTTAGCAGAGAAATTTGTTTTAGATCTGGTGCCAAGAACTCAACATCGACCCATTGCCTTAAAAATAACTCTGTAACCATGGTCAAAACCTTTCACATCTCATAAGACCATTCACTAGAGCTGAGCTTAACTTAGCCATGAAACATCTCAAGAATGGTAAAGCTGTTGGCCTGGACGACATCCTTACTGAGATGCTTGTAAACCTAGGTGAAAAAGGAAAGTCCTGGCTCCTTGGCATGTTTAATAACTGCCTGACCACATGCAATATCCCACCAATATGGCGCAAGGCAAAAGTGGTTGCCATCCTTAAGCTGGGCAAGGACCCCTTATCACCAAAAAGCTATCGCCCAATTTCTTTGCTATGCATCAGCTTCAAACTCTTTGAGAGACTTATCCTCACTAGACTGACTCCCCTCATGGAAGAAAAGCTTATTAAAGATCAGGCTGGCTTCCGTCCAGGCAAGTCTTGTTCAGGGCAACTGCTGAACCTTACCCAGTATATTGAGGATGGCTTCCAGAAAAGACTTATCACTGGGGCTGCCTTTGTAGACCTAACAGCAGCAATATGACACAGTCCAGCATCGATTGATGATAAAGAAACTTTTTGACCTGACACTTGACTCAAACTTCTGTAAAATCATATGAAGCCTACTAGCTAATCGCAAATTTTATGTGATGTTCAATGGGAAAAAGAGCCAGTGGTTCAACCTGAAGAATGGCCTCCCTCAAGGCAGTGTACTTCCCCTGACCTTGTTTAACATATATACCAATGATCAACCCCTGCCATCCAAATGCAGCAGATTTATCTATGCTGACGATCTGTGTTTAAAAACTCAGCAGAAGGCCTTCCCAGACATTGAAACTATTATAGAAAAGGCCCTATCAGAGATGTCTGTATATTATCAGGAAAACCACCTCAAGGCAAATCCGAGTAAAACCCAACTTTGCAGCTTCCATCTTAATAACAAACAGGTAAAGAGACAGCTGAAAGTAATATGGGACGGACTAGAACTGGAAAACCATCCTTACCCAGTCTACCTTGGAGTCACCTTAGATCGTACGCTGTCCTATAGAGAGCATATCATCAGACTGAAATCAAAGATCAGCACAAGAAATAATCTTCTCAGGAAATTAACCAACAGTAAATGGGGAGCTGACCCAAACACAATTAGAGTATCAGCTCTGGGACTATGCTACTCTGTAGCAGAATACGCGTGCTCTACCTGGAGTAGATCATGCCATGCACAAAAGATTGATACATCTCTCAATGAAAAATGCCGGATAATCACTGGCTGTATAAAAACTACTCCCACATCCTGCCTACATGCCTTGGCCGGAAAAGCACCTCCAGATATAAGAAGAACTGCTATCAGCAATGAGGAACGGACCACTGCAGAGACAGATGAAAGGCATCTGCTCTTCTCCCACCAAAAGCAAATAAAGCGTCTTAGGTCCAGAAAAAGCTTTATGGATACCACACAAACCATAAGCTCCAAAGTAACCTTCCCAACACTGTATATAATTCAAATTATAATAATACAGTTAAAATAAAATAAGCAGCTAATAATTAGAATAAAAATAAACAGTTAACAATATAAAAAAGTATAGTTATAAAAAAAAAATATAGTCATACTAAAATAAAAAAATATATAATATAAAACAAATTATAATAATAATAACAAATTACACTATAATTTGAATTTATAATGAATACAGTTCATAGCAATCTGTTGATGTTTCGTTGATTATAATGGTAGTGATTTAGCATTGACTGAATTGTACAATTGAGCGTAATTTTACCAAACTCCGATGAAGGTGAAGACGGTGGGTTTTCGCGGCAGATCTGGGGTCTTTTCTGAATATTTTTGTGTGCTGCTGATTAGACAAGTTTTTGAAGTCGTCCGTTCATCCATTAGCAGGAAAAGCTGCTCGGGCCGGTCACAGTTCATCCTGCCTCCTCATTAAGAAGTCTGATTTATTCCTGAGGCTCAAAATGAAATTTTCAGAATGTCTCCTTACAGTTCTCTGGGCAGAAACCACATAAGAAATGACAAACTCATCCAGACGTGTTGTTTCACTTCGCTTCTAGACTCTCAAGAATCATGAAACGTGTGAGAACGTTTTCCTAACGTTTACACAACCTTTAAAACATACGTTTTCAGAACATTTCCTGTTAGGTGACACAGTTCTTTAAGCAAAAGCCACGTAAGAAACACTGAGCTCATCCAGCTTTCTTCACTTCCAGACCCTCAAGAGTCATGAATAAAACGTGAAAACGTTTCCCTAATGTTTGCGCAACTGTTACATACACTTTCAGGTGTTCACAGGTTTCAGGTGGCACAGTTTTTTTAGGCAGAAGCTGCGTGAGAAACAGTGAACTCATCCAGATGTGCTTCTTTCTTCACTTCCAGACTCTCAAGAGTCATGAATGAAATATGTGAGAACGTTTCCCTAACGTTTACACAACCTTTACGTATGTTTTCAGAATGTTTCCTGTTCGTTGCCACAGTTCTTTACGCAAAAGCTGCATAAGAAACCGTGAACTCATCCAGATGTGCAGCATTTTTTACTTCCCGACTCTCAGGAGTCATTAATGAAATGTGTGGGGATGTTTTCATAACGTTCACACAACGTTTATATATATATATTGTTCAGTCATGAAACTCTAGATGGCGCAGGCAGACGGGTTGTTAACGTAACTGATGATATTCAGAGAGTTAAACGACTTGGCACAAGCTGATTGGTTCATGCTGCATATGCAGCCAATGAGCTTACTGCCTTGCATTTATATGGCTGGCTAGCATTCACTTGAGATTCCTGCAGTGTGCTTTCAGAGTTCTCTGAAACCCTCCACCTTCCCCAGCTCCACCTGTATAGATCAGCTACGGGTTATTTTAATATGCTATTTGTGCAGCAGCAGCATGTCTTAAATACTCACGGCACGCAAGTTCCTGTACTTGCTTGCAGCAGCAGCAATAATCTACAACTACAGCAATAACCAACAGCAGCGTAGCAGATCTGTTCCGCCAAGACCAAATACATTAACATTGTCATATCCATCACCATGTTAAAAACTTCCGAGAGTTGTCATGATTGAAGTACGTTTTCAGAAGGTTTCTTGTTAGTTAACATTTTTTTAGGCAGAAACTGCTTAAGAAACCGCAAACTCATCCAAATGTGGTTCTTTCTTCACTTCCAGCCTCTCATAAGTCATGAATGAAATGTGGGAGAACATTTTCCTAATGTTTGCACAACATTTCTATGAGTTTTTAAAACATTTTGTGTACAGTGACACAGTTCTTCAGGCATAAACCACTTGAGAAACACTGAACTCAACCAGATGTGCAGCTTACTTCACTTCCAGTCTTTCAAGAGTCAATGAAACATGTGGAAATGTTTACATAACGTTTACACAACGTTTTCAGAACGTTTCCTGCACAGTTCTTTTTTTAGATACATTTTTTTAGAAACTGCTTAAGAAATAGCAAACTCATCCAGACATGCCGTTTTCTTCACTTCCAGACTCCCAAGAGTCATGAATGAAACGTGAGAAAATTTCCTAACATTTGCGCAACCTTTACATATATTTTCAGAACGTTTCCTGTTCGTTTTTTGGGCAAAAGCCTCTTAAGAAACACTGAGCTCATCCAGATGTGCAGCTTTCTTCACGTTCAGACTCTCAAGAGTCATGAATGAAATGTGTGAACGTTTTCCTAATGTTACACAACGCTTACATACGTGAATGTACAGCGCTCTCTCCCACCTTCAATACCACGACTGAGGTGCCCTTGAGCAAGGCACCGAACCCTCAACTGCTCCACGGGCACCGCAGCATAAATGGCTGCCCACTGCTCCGGGTGTGTGTTCACGGTGTGTGTGTGTTCACGACTGTGTGTGTGCACTTTGGATGGGCTAAATGCAGAGCACTAATTCCAAGTATGGGTCACCATACTTGGCCACATGTCACGTCACGTCACGTAATTAATGACACTTTTCTTTAAGCAGAAACCGCGCAAGAAATTGCAAACTCAACCAGACGTGCAGCTTTCTTCACTTCCAGGCTCTCAAACATCATGTTCTCTTCCTCTCATAGCTGTAAAACTCCCTCGTGAGAGCCAGGCGTCCCGTGGCTGCGGTGTGAAAAGCCTGCCCTCCGCGGCTCGGTTTAGCTCCGTGTCTGAAAGCATCCGTGCGCCTGGGTCGTCCAGTTCGAGTGTGAAGTGGTAGGATGTCCCATCCAGGTCCCACAGGTGTGTTTTTTCATGCGTTGAAGTGATTTCTCTCTCTCTCTCTCTCTGTGAGGTGTAGGCAGGGGACGCCCACTCCAAAAGCCTTTTAATGCGTGTCGTCGGCCCTCGGGGACAGCGACTCTCACAGACAGTAGCGGTTTTTGGCACGGGCGAACCGGACAGCCGCCCGGGGCAGCATTTTTTCATGATACATGGGGGGCGGCACGAGCAGTTTAAAAAAAAATAAAAATAAAATCCTCTGCGCCGCCGCCGCGAAGCGGTTTTCTATTATCTATCATTTCACTGTGGGGAATTGGCAAATTGGCGCCCCTGCTTGCTGTGTTCACGGTGTGTGTGTTCACTGCTGTGTGTGTGCACTTTGGATGGGCTAAATGCAGAGCACTAATTCCAAGTATGGGTCACCATACTTGGCCACATGTCACGTCACGTCACGTAATTAATGACACTTTTCTTTAAGCAGAAACCGCGCAAGAAATTGCAAACTCAACCAGACGTGCAGCTTTCTTCACTTCCAGGCTCTCAAACATCATGTTCTCTTCCTCTCATATCTGTAAAACTCCCTCGTGAGAGCCAGGCGTCCTGTGGCTGCGGTGTGAAAAGCCTGCCCTCCGCGGCTCGGTTTAGCTCCATGTCTGAAAGCATCCGTGTGCCGGGGTCGTCCAGTTCGAGTGTGAAGTGGTAGGATGTCCCATCCGGGTCCCACAGGTGTGTTTTTTCATGCGTTGAAGTGATTTCTCTCTCTCTCTCTCTCTGTGAGGTGTAGGCAGGGGACGCCCACTCCAAAAGCCTTTTAATGCGTGTCGTCGGCCCTCGGGGACAGCGACTCTCACAGACAGTAGCGGTTTTTGGCACGGGCGAACCGGACAGCCGCCCGGGGCAGCATTTTTTCATGATACATGGGGGGCGGCACGAGCAGTTTAAAAAAAAATAAAAATAAAATCCTCTGCGCCGCCGCCGCGAAGCGGTTTTCTATTATCTATCATTTCACTGTGGGGAATTGGCAAATTGGCGCCCCTGCTTCTTTTATATTATGACATGTTGTTCGGGTAGGTGGTTTGGCACTGAACAACGATGACAACTAAACAATGGCCTCTTCAGTGCTCGCCGAGATTCAGAGCTTAATTGGACGTTTGTAAACACGAACAGTGGCCATTTTTAACTTCTGAAGAATTTAGTAAACTTTTTTAACTTCATAAAATGTCCTATTTTTGGATGTCTTTGACAGCCATTATTTTTCAGTGATATGTATTTTTAAAATGATCTTGAAATTAATAAATATCCAATTATATTTATTATTAATATAAACATTTTTAATCGTTAAATTTTATTTATAATTTTTGGTGTGATAAATCACATTAGTTACCTTGCTTACTTTTCAATATTAGCATATTACAAATGTTAGCATGAGAAATTTGGACAACAATAGACTTACAAAAGCTAAGAATGTCTTTCATTGACGATTTTTAATTTGTGTTGAAGAAATTCCTGAACAATTTACCTGTCAGATTGTATTCATTACATTCGTTGTGTTGAATTACGCAAGTTGATGTGCATAAGCTAACATGCTAGCGTGTTACAAATATTAGCATTAGATATTTGGACAACACAGTCTCAAGTAAAAAAACAAAGAATGTCTTTGATTGTTTTGTTGATAATTTCGTAAATCTTTGGTTATTTTTACGAAATTTTTTACGTTAATTTTCAGATGACATTTTTTATTTTTAATTAATAAACCTCAGCTTGTATTGTAAATATTTAACTTTTTATCAGTTTATGTTACATTTAATGACATTTGTTGAGTGTTCTATTAACTGAGTTATTTCAAAGAATTCTCTGAAGCTTTTCACTTTGTACCTTTTATATTTAATTCATTTATTGATTTATTTGAATTTTGTGAATTAGATTGTCACACTCTGAACCACCTTTTACCTTTCACTATATGCTAGCTTGCTTAACCTGACGTTTGTTTTATTATAAATGTTAGCATGCTAAATTTGAAAATGGCAAGTAAAAACGAGAATAATGGCCTTTTCGGTGAATGGTGAGATTCAAACCGTCACTAGACATTTCTATACTTAATATTTAATTCATTCCTGTTTTCTACACTGAATCCATCTCAGATGTCTCAACGCTCATGCACTCGCACGTACGACTCAAAAGGCCTTGGCACATCATTCACTATAACTCAATGCAGGCTTGAATTTTTAAAGGGCCTCGTTCCACCCCAGGCAGGACTGTTTGTCTGAATGCATTACGCTGTGTGTTTTGTATTCTTCACAGGGTGTCGTTTTGGCCTGATACTGCCTAAATGTGCTTCTAAATCTAACCAAAGATCTTTTACACGATATCAGAGGCTGTTTTGTGATTAGATGTGAAGACTGAAGGTCAAAATCACCCTTGAGAGCATCTCCCGAAGGTAACGCTTCTCTTTCAGATTCATCATTATTTGCTGCAACCTTTATAAAGGTGATTTAAATATTAGATCAACATTGCATTTACATTTGGTCATTTTGCAGATGCTTTTATCCAAAGCGACTTACAATTGAGGAATACATAAAGCGATTCTTCTTAAAGAGGCAAACAGACACAGGAAGTGCTTGTAATACCAAGTTTCAGGCATTGTTCAAATAAGTACAAGCTAGAAAGGGAAGGAATAAATAAAGAGAAAGACAAAGTTTTATTTATTTTTTATTTTTTATATAGGATGAAGTAAAGTAGCGTTTAAAGAGATGAGTTTTCAGCTGTTGCTTGAAAATTGTCAGGGATTCAGCATTCCGGATATGGGTGGGAAGATCATTCCACCAGTCAGGAACGGTCAACGAGAATGTTCTGGAAAGTGATTTTGTGTCTCTCTGTGATGGTACCACGAGGCGTCGCTCACTAGCGGATCTGCTGCATGCTCCGTTAACTGCCATTAACATTAACTGCCATTAAATTACTAAACTACTAAATTACAGCGCTTATTAGGCAATGCTAACCGAAAAGGAAAGACATCTCAGAATGCGGATGATGCAAGTAATTGCATTCTGATGAATGTTTACGACAAAAAGATTACAATTACAACTTTTTTGTTGGAATAACATGCACCGATAAATTGTTCGCAAAAAGACCAAGAACGTGCATTAGGACAAAAAAAAATGTGCACCACAAACATTTAAAAAAATATATTTTCAAACTATGCGATGTCAGACGAAAAAGAAAGAGACGGCAAATGCTAGTTATTGCATTATAACAAATGTTTACGACAAAAATTTATTTTTTCTTTGGAAATAACATGCACTGATGAATTATGCACAGTAAGACCAAGAATGTGAATTTGAAAAGTAAAAGAAAAAAAATTACATTCACCTTATAAGTATTAAATTGACATTTTATAACTATTGTAGCGCTTTTTTGTGTTAACTTGTTTAAACTAGCATGTTAGCATGCAAAATTCATAAGAAAATTTCATAAGAAATTTCATAAAAACTGAGCACCACATAAACCTTTTTTTTTTTTTACAAAACATTTGTAATATTTTTATTTATTACTTTTGTCACGTTGTAATGTTAACTTCATTAAGCTAAGGTGTTAACCTGTAAAATTGGCACATCATGACTTGTCGCATGTTGCGATGTTAACTTTAAGATAAGGTGTTAACATAAAATTTGTATATTATGACTTTTGTCACATAATGTGATGTTATTTTAAGCTAACGCATTAACATGTCAAATTTGCACATTATGACTTTTGTCCAGTGTTGTGATGTTAATTTTAAGATAACATGTTAACGCAAAATTAGCACATTATGACTTATTGCATGTTGTGATGTTAACTTTAGGTGTTAACGTAAAATTCACACATTATGACTTGTCACATATTGTGATGTTAACTTTACGCTAACGTGTTAACATGTACACATTATGACTTTTGTCCCATGTTGTGATGTTAACTTTAAGCTAACGTGTTAACGTAAAATTCGCACATTATAACTTTTGTCGCATGTTGTGATGTTAAGCTAAATTGTTATGTACAATGTACAACCTGTGCACCACAAACTTTTTAAAACTTTTTCACGTTGTCAGTCAAAAAGAAAAGATGCAATTTTCCTGCATTTCTATAAATGTTTACAACAAAAAGTTTGCTATTAAAAAAAAACGATTTTTGTTGGAATAAACATGCATCATTGCATTGTGCGTAATATAACCAAAAACTTGACTGGGGAAAGTATGTATAATTTTGATTTTATGTTGACATAGGTGCAATATTTCACCTTCGGTACTTCCTTTAGATCATAATACTGTACAAAACTTGTGATTCAACATACAGACGTGTCGCTTTGTCAGCTCTAGGAAGTGGGATTATTTCCTCTCTCTCCTCCTGTCTCTCCCTTGATTTTCTGCCGTTCTCTTTCGACGTCTCGCTCGCTCTTTGTACTCGTCGAGAGCCGAAGATCAAAGACGAGCGCCGTGAAGCTCCCAGGCCTAAATTAGATTCATGCTTCCTTGAAAGAACAGAGAAATTGGTTGGATGAAAACTGAAGGTCAATGTCAGCTCGGTCTCAACAAAATGCCGCCTCCACGTGAGCGGGATTAGGTCTCGACGCCGGGGCTCCGGAGAGCAGGGGAACGAGGAGCGAGCGGAGAACGGGCATCAGGTGGAGAGGGGCTCTTATCACCCGCGGCCACATCTGAACTGGTTCCACCTCAGAAACGTGTGCAAAGACACATATTAGACACGGCAGAACAGCAAGTAAGAGCTCAGGGCGCTATTACAGATTAAAGAAATCAATACGGTACGTCAATAAAATATTTACAGAGGCTTGTTATCCGTGTTTTTCTTTTGCAAACATGCCTAAAAAATTCCCAGCTATTTTTCAGCCATTCAACGAGCTCTAATACATTTAAGCCACGTAGCAAAGCTGTGGAACGCATTAGCATTGCCACTGTGACTTCTGAACCATTTTTTCAAAAGGTTGTAATTATTACTTCAACCCTTGGATATTATGTGTACCATAACACTTACTGTACAAATGGGCAAATATTAAATGCTATTCATCCTAACCATAAATTATCGTCGCATCCTGAAACAGATTGCCGATGACATTGAGCGTCAGCAGACCTCAATGTGTTTTTTTTTTTTGCATGGACACCAAAGTAATTAAAAAGAATAAGTGGTGGCCAATAAGCAAGGAAGCATGTAATTACGAGGTGTCTGGGCGGCACTAGCTTTAGCGCTTTAGCCTGTGACCTGTGATGGCTCAACAGACGAATTAATTAACGAACGTGGTCCTCTGCATTTCATTACAGGAGCTTCTCAACCCATCATTTCATTCTGCTATTAATTTCAAAGATCTGTCTCACTACAGCTGAGCTCTTTCTATACTGTATGTTCATTTTTGCTAATGCTAATCATGTGGCATGTTGTCTTTTTACGTTGTCTTTAAAGTTTCTGTCTAGTTGAAGATGTCCTGTCAAATGCTAATAACTGCTTTATTGTACCTTTACAAAACTGTTTATTTGCAGGGCGTTAATGTTAGACCAACGTTGACTAGCAACAAATCAACTACAAGCTAACTTAAGGTAGTCAAGATAGTTTTTCAGACTTGGTGGCTGATTGACTAGCAAATGATCAATTTGGGCTGACTGACAACTGGTTTGAAGCAACTAGCAACCGGCCAACTATAGCAACCTGCTAGGTTTCAAAACACAACTAGCAACTTATACTGGATTTTTCTTTAGCAAGGTAAGGCAGCATATGCAATACTTTATTTCTTTATATATAAAATAGCCTGCTCGGTCTGAGCGTTTTAATATGCTTTCCTACCTGCCTGTCAACGTATGTATTAGCATACCTCTGCGCACTCGGTTCGCGCAGACAGGATACGTCATCAGCGCGTTCACGCACGCTGTGCAGACAGAGCGAGGATGGCAGGCAAACATCAACAACCCGATCTTCCTTCCTGGTATTGTAGTACTTTTCTCACCAAATCTCAGTACGATTTCTCACCGGTGAATGACACATGATGTATTGAGCGGGGGAAATCCGTTGAAGTTTACGTAACTTCGGAACATGGGCTGGAATTGGGAACCGCTGATGTAGTCTTTTGTAGTAATGTTGTCTCTGGTCTGTGAGCGTAAATGCGTTCAGGGGGCGTGGCTTTGGACGGCGATTGCAGGGAGGGTGGGACGTTCGCTTTCAGTGCTATCAGGCTAAAGTTAGCATTTCCAAGATCTCCTACTGCACCTTTAATGCTAACACAAAACTGACAATGTGTTAGCCAGTGTACGGAAGTTAGCTTGTGACAGCTTCTCATTTTATTCTGCTATTAATTTCCATAATCTGTTTTCACTCAGCTGAGCTGTTTCTACCCTGTAAGTTAATTTTGCTAATGCTAATCATACCGTATATTGTCTTTTTTGTGATGTCTTTAAAGGGGTCATATGATGCTGCTAAAAAGAACATTATTCTGTCCATGTGAAGATGTCAAACCCTGTCAAATACTAAAGCTGAAAAAGCTAAGCTAATCCCGACTAAACTATTTAGTTACTCATCATGAAAACATCACAATACAAAGAAAAATCCCCCAAATAGGCTTCATTTTGAAGTTAACGTTGTAGATTGTGATTGTGCATCAAGCTTTTGTGTATCTTCTCCTTCCCAGCGCTTCCTTTGACTCTCTCATGTCTAATTAAAACCAGGCAGAACTGTGGAGAAGCAGAACTTTATGTAAAACCTGCAGATGGTCAGTTTTTCAGAGCGCTTCCTCCAGACAGTCACACTGACACAGTAAAAGCACAGGATTTCACCCTCACACTGACACTGCAGTGCTGCTAGCATACCAACATCACAGTTCAGACGCAAATGACACCGCACACACGATTTCACTAAACCAATTTCCTCACACCTTGGCTAGTGTGTTGCCTGCTTCATCAGTTTGGCTTGTGTTGTTGTTAGCATTAGCAGCTAACCAACACGGTACAGTACAACTATTAACGCTTAGCTAATCAGTTAGCTTAGTTGAGGTGACAATACGTTTAGGATATGAAGAAATAAGGTAAGCTTCCTCACACATTTGCTAGTGCGTTGCTAGCTTTGTGTTAGCATTAAAACAGTTTAGTAATATTATAAATCAGTTACAGCAGCTTAGTTGCTATTAGCTTAGTTTGTTTTACTTACACTAAAAAGGCTAACTGGATTTCCATGCATGTTTTACTGTCTGTCTTATCTTTAGATTGAGTCTTTATACAGCAGTGGCTGATGGGTAAAACCACACGACGCTGAACTGAACATTCAAGCGGTTGGCAGACGCTCTTACCCTGCATCTGAGGAGCGTTTTATCGCGGCGTGTTTCCAGCTGTATCTGACCCATCTCTGTTTGCGCGGGACTCTGCAGCGCGAGCACCGGGACAACGATGGCCATCCGCCAGCAGGAGACTGCAGGGGATCTTGGCTGGCAGAGCCACCTGTAATCGCAGCTGATGGACTCTTATTAGCCATGCTTGTCTGCGGACGTCACCCGGGAGTCCGTGTGGAAGGGGACAGGGACACATCTGCTGATCCGAACCACAATCATCTCACATGACTGCAGACCGGCGGCAAACGCCAAACCCGCTGCTCAGGTAGACGATTAGCTGGGGTATTATGGGTTTGGTGTTTGCATGTTCTGCTTTATTTCATCAGTTTGATGTTAGAGTTCGATAACGTACGCACACAAATACGGTTATAACGTTAGCTAAGCACTATAACGACATGACATTCACAAAGCAGTCTGGAGTGAAATTATTTGTGCAGACGCAACCGTATTTAGGTTGATTTGAGGCTCATTACCATGAAAAATAAAAGTAATCCACTGCGTCCTCAGAAGCTCAGATGTTGGGAGAAGATGAAGACTCTAATGTTCAGTCTTACATCCAAACACAGAGCACCGGGATTGCTTACGAGACACTGTTTGATGCTCGAGCGCGGAGAAAATGGAGGACAGCATACAACTTGGAAAGTAAAGGTGGATTCTACAGGTTTCACATGCCATCTCTTAAATCCAGTTATTACTATTTTTATTGGTATTATTTTTTTAATGCTTTATGTAATATATAACTATAATATATAAAACAATCATGATATATAATTTAACACATCATAATACCATACAGTTTAAATAATTTAAATAGACATTTAAAATCTATCATTTTTAAATGCATTAATTTAAATTGTTCATGTTTTTCAGCTTAAATAAAGATGTCATAAGATTTATTTTTAATGTGTTATTATTATTACTATCATTATTATATAACTATATTAAGCAATAATTTTTAAAATAGTATTTTGTATTCTATTTTTATTAGTTTTGAAGCCATAAATATATTTTTGTTACTTTCTTTTTTTCCTTTTCTTTCCTTTTTAGGATTATAAAATTGATACTATTTTTTATTATTAGTTATATTTTAATATATTATGCAAAGCAATAATGAAATAATTTATTTAGTATTTCTATTCTATTTTTGGTTAGTTTTGGAGCCAAGCTTATGATTTAAAATTGATAGCTACTGTTTTATTATTATTATTATTATTGTTATTATTATTATTTCATATATTATTAACTATATTGAATAATAATTAAATAATTTATGTATTATTATTATTGTTATTATTTTTTTGGTGCCATATCTTTTTCTTTACACTTTTTTAGGATTATAAATCTGATAGCTACTTTATTAATTGTATTATTATATAACTACATTAAACAATAATTTAATATTTTTGTATTGTATTTTTTGAGCCATAATTATTTTTTACACTTCATTTTTTATGATTATACTGTTATTTTTTATTATTTTTGTTAGTATTATTATTACTTATATACCTCTATTAAAGAGTAGTTAAATTATTTATTTGTTTTCAATTTTTTAATTCTTTTTTGTTGTTGTTGTTGTTGTTAGTTTCGGAGGCATACATATTTTGTTTATGATTATAAAATTGATATTTACTATTCAAATCGTAAATATATTAAACTCTATTTACTTTATCAGTAAATTTCTATTTGAGCATAATTTGGTAAACACTGTTTTATGTTTGGTAAACACTGTTTTATGACAAATGAATGCCATTTCTTATTGTTTTTAAAAAGCACCCCAGCGGGAAGAAACAATAAGGTCAGACAGTAGATGTTGAGATGTTAGCATTACATGGAAAGCTTTGTAGAGTGAAACACTGAGTCTCTGACGTCGTGTGGGAAACAGATGGCAGGTATAGGTTCAATCCGCCAGGAACGATCTCGCCGACTCGCCGTGTTGTGCTTTTTTACCGGAGAGGCATTTCGAAGAAACATTAGCCATAATTAAGTTTACAAATATTTGTTTTCACACAGCCCGAAGTTACGTAACATGCAATATAATCAAATAGCATTTGGAAGCCCATAATTTAGAGCAATTTAACCCAAACTCGTTACACGAAAGCCCAGAAAAGAGCTTAAATTTCATGCAAGCTGTCACGCCAGGCCTTTTTTTCCTCTCGTCGAGCATTTCCCATGCCTCCGAAAAGTGGCACCCTGATTGTCAGAGCAATTATGTTGCTTATGATTGGGGTAGCGATTACACAGCCTTCATTTGGCGTGATGATTCTTGTCGCTGGATTCGCCGTGTAATTATGCCAGTATGCCCAGGTATGGAAGACAGCGACGACGTATCGCAACGTTTATTTAATCTACCCCCCCCTCCATCTCCAAAGCATTATTTGAGATGTTGAAATGCTCCTCTCAAATAATGCAGGTGCTGAACTAACCATGATTGCGACAATTATCTGTAATTACCCAACTTGCGCAGACAAGAAAGTTTCACAGATGCATTCAGGAAAGTTTCAAAACGCAGCAATGATTGTAATAATTGGCAACTGAAAGTCCTTCATCCTTCAGTTCCAGAGTAATCGCGGGTGAAGAGGTGACGCTAACCTTAAACGTCTGGGTTTTTGTTCTCACGTTAACGTAATTTCAGATGTTCTGACTCGTTTTTCTTTGAAAATGTCTTCAATCTCAGGCCATTCAGGATGTAGATGAGTTTGTTTCTTCATCAGATTTGGAGAAATGAAGCATTGCATCACTTGCTCAGCAATGGGTGAATGGGTGCCGTCAGAATGAGAGTCCAAACAGCTGATAAAAACATCACAATAATCCACAAGTAATCCACACCACTCCAGTCCAGCAGTTAACATCTGGAGAAGACAAAAGCTGAAACAAATCAGCTTTTAACTCAAATATGAGTCCATAATCAGTAATAACGCTTCCTCCAGTGAAAAAAGTGGTCCGATCTGAATCAGGAGAGAAATCTGCACAGCACCGTTTACAAGCCTAAACAGCTCTAAACAAATATGTGAGTGGATTTTGATGTGAGAGACAACAGGAGATGCACTTTTTCACTGGAGGAAGCGACATGGATTATGGATGCGTAGTCTGAAGCAGTGGTTTGAAGTTAAAAACGTCTTAATGATGGATTTGTTTCTTATGAACATGCAGCTTTTAGCTTCTCAAGAGGTTAATTAATTTTTTTTGCTAAAATTTGGTGTGCATATGGCACAACTTGAAATTTGCTTTGTGATTTTTGCAAGTACTGAAATCCGATTTTCTTGTTTAGACAGGTATTTCAATATATTTCAGTATTTAGTCGGATTTAATCGAACCGTACGGTTCGGCATACACTAGGACCGCGGTTCAACTTAAATCTGACAATGCATCTGTAATATGGTTTGTTAGAGGTCGGCTAATGCATGTTTCTGTTGATGGATACAAATTCTGGCTTCCCAATACATTACAACAAGAGCGATGAGAGAGAAAAAACAATACGTGTACAAACCAGTCACTCTTTAATCAATGCAAGTGCTTTATGCTGGAATAACTCATTTATGCCGTCATCACGTGTTGATAGCGCAGGTGAGACCTGAACAGCACACGTTGCTATCTGTGTTTAAACTAAACTCATTTAAGCCTTGCCAGTTTAAATATTAAAGAGCCAGAAGACGCGAACTCGCGCGCGCAGTGAGAAGATCTGTGTGGGCGCTCATACGAAGCGCGTGAACCC
>NW_015654494.1:541939-551105 GCF_001515625.1 Sinocyclocheilus rhinocerous
ATCAGTGCGTTCTCTTAAAGTGACAGCACTTTCTTAATATTAATCAAACAGCAACACGGAAATCACTCACTGCTCTTGATTGGATAACTTTTGTAACTTTAATAAGGAATAATTTTTAATTTATACAGTCAAATATGCAATGTAGTTTTACATTTGATTACTTTATTCAATTTCTGTACCTAAAAACTGTTAGACCTACCTAAAAAAACCTGAAAAGCACTGTTTTTTTTATTTGTATCTTTGCTCTCTTGCATTTATTTGTGCTGTTGCTTGTAGTTAGATTATTTGTTCTTATTTTCTTTATTTTTATTTGACAATATAGTTTTTTCCCTAAACATAGCACATACCGAACCGTACCGAAACCGCGACTCTAAAACCGTGATACAAACCGAACCGTGAGTAAGTTGAACTGTTGCACCCCTAGTATTTAGTACCTATTTACACTAAAAAAAGGGGAAATTTAGCTCTATATGATTACTCTATTTGAACATTCAGACTAAAAACAATTGATTTTTGGATCATATTTTAAAATATGATGATGAAAAAAGGCAAATTTGGCTCTATTTACTTATTCTATTTGAACATTCAGACAAAAAAAAACGTTTTTTTTTTTTTTTATCGTATTTTACATCCGATTTGCTTGTTTAGACAGTGTTATCAATATATGTTTATGTTAAGTGCCAGTTTTGGTAGTGATGTATGGAAGCCTGTTTCTGCCACTGAATAAAAAAAATGCAGTTGCGACTTTTTATCTCACAAATCGGACTTTTTTTTCTCAGAATTGTGAGATATAAACTCGCAATTGCAAGTTATGAAGTCAGAATTGCGAGATAAAAAGTTGCAGTTGCGAGAAAAAAAACTAGAGCATCGCTAGATTTAAACTCGTAATTCCGAGAAAGTCAGAATTGCGAGATATACTGTAAACTCACAATTCTGACTTTTTTCTCAGAATTGCAAGTTTATATCTCACAATTCTTACTTTACAACACGTAAATTGTGAGTTATTATGTCAGAATTGTAAGATATTGTAGAAGATTTTTATTAATCCAAATAGGAATTAATCAAGTATAATCATTATGAATATAGCCATTTAAATATCCAGTTATACTTCCATTATAATCCCATATGCATGTGTGTAAAAACAGGCCTACGTGGCTAAAGTAGACAGGCCCTAAGATTAGAAACATCTGGGAAACATAAGTGGGGGCCTTCTTTCTTTACCATAACAAGAACCCCTTCTCTAGGGAAATATCGAACTGTATGCACAAAGGAACCATTCTATGTATGGAAAACGCCTTAAAGTCAGAACTGTATAAAAAGAAGACAAGATGATCATTCTGGAGATGTTTTGCTGCAGAGAGCATCTCCGTTTTATTCTCATTGATGATGTAATAAAATGTATCTTCTGGCATCAAAACTCAAGACTGAGTGTGGTTCCTCAGACGAGCGGCAGACGACACCACAATATAAACTCACAATTCTGAGAACATATCAGTCTTTTCCCCCCCTCAGAACTGGACTTTATAACTCTCAATTATGAGTTTATGTCTCCCAATTATGACAGAAAAAAGTCAGAATTACGAGATAAAAAGTCGCAATTACCTATTTTATTTTTTATTCAGTGGCGAAAACAGGCTTCTAAAAAAAAATTACTTGCTCCATTTGATATGATATTACAGGTACATCTCAAAAAATTAGAATATCATGAAAAAGGTCAATATTTTTTGTCAATGTCGCATTCCTCGTGTCAAGCCACTCCTGAACCAGAGACAATTTGGCTATATTTACTTATAGCATCTCACGTTGCGTCCTCCGAAATCCAGCTTGACTCTTCAGACTAAGAATCCCATTCCATTTAATCCATTTAATGTGGTTTCTTGCTGTTCAGACTAAAACAAATTGGAGTGGGATATGCAGGAAGAGTCCTCTGGAGCTCATTCAGACTGAGATACTGACGGTGCACGTGCCTGCGGTTGAAGAACGAGAGCGATCCGTCAATGTCAGGACGTCAGAGTGACCATTACTCTGATGTGTTTAGGTCACTCTGACGAGCTCTGCCAAACGATCTTCACTGCAGCGCTCTATTCTGAGCGAGCTGCCATGACCAACGTATTTCCCACTGCTGTTTGTCACCCTTTTTTCCTTGCCTGACTCCGGTTAAGTGCAATTTATATGTGCATTTGTGCAAAAACGCTTTTCGGTTGTAAAAGTGAAGGCCGCGCTAAAGGTGTGATTTGCATTGAGCGGAAACACTGCGCTTTGTGTTTTTGGCGTCAAATGCTCTGCTTGCACAACATAAACAAACACACACAAAGGCAGGATATTTTTACCTTCAGATTTGAAATTACCCTCATTGTTCACTGCAGTTAAGCAAGAATCAATCCTTTGAATTGCCTTGTCCCTGGATTGCGTGGTCTCAAAAAGCTGTACTGTATTCGCTCTGCTTATAAAAGAAAAGATGACTGCAGACAAACCGCCCTGTCATTTCTTCACTATGAGAATGCCAACACTTTTGATGTTGAACTATTGGCAGCCACAGTGATTTGGTTTGTTTAAGTTCCTCAGCTTCACAGGCTTTCTTGAAATCCTGAGAGTTTTAGATGTTGAAACTTTCAGAGGTGAGTGAGTCACAAAGTCTGAGTGCTGGTGAGTAACCATCTACAGTTTTCAAATTAAATTTTAAAAGTGTTATTTTCTTTAAGTATTCCATTTTGCTGTAGCACCACTGCAGTTGACTAACGTTAAATCAAATGTTCCAATCAGAACATCTAAAAAATGTAATGAAAGACACAATAAAGAATGTAAAAACCAGTGCTGTTGAGAAACTAGAGCAACTTCACAACTTTCAGATAATTTCTGTTTTTAAATGATCTCCAAAACAGTGTTTGAAATCGTAAAGATTTATGATAACGACATTTTTAAAAGATGTTGGAGTTAAAGGTCAAACTTATAAATATCGTCTTGCAGCAAGGAACCGCAGAACCAGCGCTGGTGAGTAACTACTTAAGTTTTACATTTACAAGATTTATAAATGTTGCAAGCTTTTTTTCTCCAGTGATGACTTTTTAAAACATTGGAGCCATTTTTAACAGGAGAACAAAAAAATTATTTTTAATTGTTCATATTATTATGTTTTTCAGTAGGGCAAACAGCAGCTAAACTGTTTTAATGTAAAAAAAAAATAGTAACTTTTTACAAAAGATTTACAAACTTTACATTTTTTACACAAGATAACACAATATGTTAAAATCTTCTGGCAGCGAGTAACTACTAAATTTTTTGTTGTTATTATTGTTTTTCAATAGGGCAGCAGTTAAACTGTAGTAACTTTTACATGTAACTTTTAAAGATAAAATTTTATATGTAAGAGATTGCTAAACTTTACAATTTTGGAGTCGAACGTGCAAGTGAGAACATCTAAAAACGGTGTAAAAGAAACCGCGAAGAACGTAAAAATCAGTGTTTGGGAGTAAATAACTCAAAGTTGTGCTGTTACAGACTTTGTCTGTACTGCAATAGCAATGCAATTCTTTCAGTGAGTGTATATTTTACATTGTAAAGATTTATAAAACTTTACAAGCTTTTTTTTAATCAATAATGACTTTTTAAATATGTTGAGTGATTTTTAACAAGAAAACATGTTGGAGAACATATTCGTAGAATAACCAGTATTAGTAAGTAACTAACTAAAAGTTGTGACACTACTAAGTTTTTCAGAAAACTTTTACATTTAGGCTACGCTTAATTTACAAGCTCACCCCTTTTTTAAAAGAGACGTTAGAGTCAAACAAATGTTTTGTGAGTTTTACTCCTACTTTTAAAAACTAAATTCATCACACTGCTGTTCATCACAGTTTTCATCTGATAGTTTATAATGTCTCGTAATTTAGCTTCAATGTACTACTTTTTACTAGCCGTTTGCAGTTTTTGAGTATCTTGACATTAACTACACTGCGATTATCTTGCAGCTTGGTAAGTTTCAAAACAGCTTCACCAGCACAATTTTGGATCCAGAAATGGGACTGTTGTCACTAACAGTCATCTCTTGTTGGCATTCAACAGAAAGCAAAATGGGACACTGTCGTTTATAAGCACCTGGATAGATGATGCGATGGGGGAGGTGTGGGCTCGTATTAATCCACTGAAAGGCTTTTAGCGGTATTGCTTTCCAACGGTGCGCCGGTGCGGAGTACACCGCCCCCATAATTCCATTCCAGAAGTAATTTAATTTAGTGTGAGAGCTTTTCATTTTGTGAATGAATCTACCCTCCACTCCACTCGGCTGCTTTCTACTATCCCGCTACAGCTTTCGCTCTCCGCGGCACTCATTAAGCAAACTCATTTGATAGTTTCGGCAAGTGTGACGGAGCGCCGCCAATGAAGCCTCCTCCCTCCCACATGCCATCAGCGGAGGGTCTCTCTGGAGTCATTGAGCTATTTGGGTAATGCATCGGCATCTCCGGCAGGCTCTTCCCTATCTTGATTTACGCCGCCATCATTTAACTGGGCTATACACGTCTTTTAAGAGATCTGGAGCGAGGTTCACGTTTGGGAGTAACGATGGCTGGTCTTTTTTAGGCTGCAATCCATGAAAAGGAGTTCCCTGTACCTCACCATGAAAGATAGTGTCACTAACAAGAAAGTACCATGCAATCAGTGTAGGGGAGCAGCTAACTAAAATTAGCAATGTTCCAAGTAGTTGTATGAATTGAATTACGATTGATTAATGGAACAGTAGCTAGAGATAGCTTATGTTGCTTTTATTAAACAAACTTTTACATTTTTACAAGTTTTTTTTCTACAATACCTTGTTTTATGTTGAAGCAAAACATGCAAGTCAGAACATCTAAAAACCTTCGGTAAGCAACTATTTTTTGCTAATTACATTTTCAGTAACACAACAGCAGGTAAACTTTAAAAATATATATAGTGTAGCTTTACATTTACAAGATTTAAAAACTTTACGAACTTTTTTCTCTAATAGCCACCTTAAAGAAGAAGAAGAAGAGAAGGAAGAAGAAAACAAACAAAAAAAAGCTTTATAGCCAAGCAATAATCCCGCTTTTTTTATATTATATACCTGTATATATATATATATATATTTTTTTTTTTTTTTTTTGTGATTTTTTTTTTTTTTTTTTTTTTTTTTTTTTTTTTTTAATAGTGCCACTGATCCTCAAAAAATAAGGTGCATGATGCCTCTGTCTCTACAGTGTCTTCTTCATCTTATGATTGTTAGGGTGGCCCAGATTACAAACCAAAATAGCATATCTCGTTCTGCCAAGTTAAAACATTTAGGAATAAAACCCGTTTATGATGATTTTGTCATGGTGGTGAACCGCAGAGCATTATTTATGGACACAGGCATGGTCCAGAGCTGATAAGCAGGTATTCATATCCCAGGATTCAGTCACACATTACTCATAGAGAATATAGAGGCTGGTGAGGATTAAAGCTCTTCTGTTGGTTGAACCTCAGCTGGATGATAGTCATGTCTTTAGGGTAAAGTAAACCGGGACATATTTACACCAGAGAGTGGGTCTTCTTTCGTCATCTTTAGTTTGTTGACCATGTCTGGAAGATCAATCAGAGGATCCATCCTTAAAAATCCATGGTAATCTTTCATAGACCCACTGAGATTCAATACATGAATGAGGGAATCATTTTCTCTTTTGGCTCATTCACTTCGGGAAACTGAAGTCTACAGAAATGTCTTCAAATATCTTCAATGTCTGTTTTTTATTTTTCTTTGTTTTTGAATTTTCAATCAGAAATAGAAAAGTTTGTTCTTTTTCCTGGAATTATTTTAAACAAGCTAAAATTGACCATCATGTCCAGCTGTTGTGATGATTTTCTGAAAGCAAAGGTCCTGGAGATCTAGCATTTGATTGCAGTCCATTTAATTCCAATCGTTCACCAAAACAAACCATTTTCTTGATCAGGGATCAAAAATATATGTCCATGGAAATCTCACTGGTTGTTTTTATACTTCATATAAATTTGGACTGACAATACCTCTGTTCAATCTTACATATTCTACTTCAAACGCATCCATCCGGCCCAGAGGTGAGACTGTCCACAACATGGCAACCCGAGCGTCTGTGCACATCAAAGCTCACGGATCAGTCGACCGTGGGCCGCCCTGACAACAACGTCCCCGAAGCTTTGATTTCTCCTGATTCTGATGAAATAGTGAGAGCCCGGCTCTGCGGGAACCCCAGGCTACTGGGGTTTACGCCATTACCAAAGAGCATCCGCAGGAGGAACAAACATCCCCAATTCACGCTTGACCTACAGGCATGAAATATGCCATGCTACTGAATGTCCAAGTATGTGGAGGTTCAAGCTAGAGATCCAAAACTGGCTAGTCGGTCTTTCTTTAGGAACCAATTGTGTTGGGTTGCAAGATGACATAACTCTGAAAGATGTCAATTTTGTATTTTTAAATTGCCAGTAATTGTCTTGAAATGTATTGTTGAAGGCTGGGAATTTGTAGCTGTTTCACAACCCGTCTATGAAAAGTCTCAGAATTTATACCCTGCTATGAATATTAAAGCTAAAGAGAGAGAGAGAGAGAGAGAGAGAGAGAGAGAACTAGTAAACGTAACTAAATAGCTAGTTGGTTGACCCATCTCTAGTTCAAGTTCTCCATAAAAAGTTCAAACCAATAAAAAAAAAAATCACTATTTTCCCCATTTTTGTTTTTTTGTGTATTTTTATGCTCATCGAAATATTGTATCATTAGCTTAGCAACATGTTAACTCTATGGCGTTCATGTTTTGTGTACTTAATGCAACTACTCAAGAGTTGCTGCCTATGTAGTGCATTCAAAAACCCTCATTCAGTTAGCATGCTCCCTATGTAGGCGGTACAACAAGACAGCTCACTAGGTTTTAGAACACAACCACTGTGTCCAAAGTTGATGGCTGAACACCAACTTAACAAATTCCCAATCTTGGCACGACACATCATCGATGTGGGATTAATTTGGCAAGATGCTAGTGTCAACAAACGCTAGTCAGTGACACTCCAGGTTGTTAGCAAGACAAGAGCCAACATTACCTGGCATGTGACCTCAGGTGGCTGGAGATAAACTAGACCCAGCTCGGTCATTAGAGATTCACCGGGACGTTTGTGTCAACAGTTGGACAATGTGTTGCGCAATTATTTCCCAAGCGGGGGCAAAATAAAATATATGCCATTTTGGGGATGTTTATGAGCTGAAACATTTTTTAGACACTTGGTCTAAAATTATATTTCCCTAGAAGGCCGGTATAATGATGTGGACATAAACAGAAGAGGATGTTTTTACACTAAAATGACAGGTACGGTCGTGTATATTAGATCAAATGTGATTTTTGGGAAGGTAATCGTAAATTACGCACTATTATGCTAATTTGAGACGGATGTGTGTGTTTCTCAGCTATTATCTCGACCAGCGTGAGGCCCGTCAGGTACTAGATCGCCACTGACAAGGTGTGTGTTAACTACATTTACACCATCTCCATCTGAAATAACGCATAATGACATTTTATGACTAATAATCTGTCTGTGTATTTTTCCGGTATTAGTTTCCGGAGCTGAAGTAGGTCACGCTCCGCTTTCAGCGCCGCCATTAACAATCACGTCTTTCTTTAACTCAGCGTTCAGGGTTGCTTTGCTGTTCACAGGCAAAGCGCTGCATTAAAGCTTTTATATTTCATACATACGGCTGTCGGAGGGGTAATGGAACCTGTTTGACATGCTCGAGTACAGACAGGAGCGGATTAAAGAGCGTCCTTTGCCTACCTCAGGTTTCCCGCGTTAACGTACTGGAGAAGTTATGGTGGTTCCAAGGTAATTATTTCACATCAAGGAATGGTTAATAGTTGAACCATGGTAACCACAAATTAACCATGGTTTCGCTACACTAACCATAGTTTGACCATGGTATTTGTAGTAAAACTGTGGTTATCCAAAAAAAAAAAACACATGGTACTAGACTTTTACTATAATAAAACCATGATTCATTTTCTTAAGGATTTGTGTAAACTTTCTTTTTTTCTTTTTGTTTGTATAACTGTACTACCTTTAATTAAAAAAATAAGAAATCTGAAATAAAGATTTGTGATACATGCTCTGAAAGTCCCAATCTGAATCTAATGATTTGCAATCCGCTCTCCGAAGTTCCAATCTGAATCAAAAGTAGGGCTGGGACGATAAATCAATGCATCACGATTTTTTGAATGCATCGCAATTCTCACTGGAAGCCATCCGACATATTGTAATGGATGGTCAACTTGACGTCATTCACCATAGTAACTAATGAATATTGGAAGATGCCACAATCCTGCACAGCCGATGGTCTGCAAACCCATAGTATGGTGAATGACGTCAAGTTGATCGTTCCAAGATGGCGGACGCGTCTACGTGCTTGGAGTGGTTGAATGGGGCATCTATACATATCTATGCACAGACCTGCTCCGAAGTTCTGATCCAAATCAAATGATTCGCTATATTCAGGCATGTCAGTACTACTGCTGGCTTAGCTCACTAGTTTTATGAGTTTAATTGAAATAAGTGAAAAAAGTAGGATGTTTACAAACAAAATATCCATATTCCATTCCGAAGATAGCATTCAACACAAATCTATGAACATATTCAGGTGAGGTAACCAGTTTACTGCTAGTGAAACTCCATGAATATGACAAGCTGCACCTCAAAATACATGTTAGATGGAAACATTGTGCATTATGATCGAGTTTGTAGCAAAATTCAATATTTGATATAGTAAGAGCACTGCAGTTCAATTGGTGGCAGTTCAATAGGAAATCAGCTGAAAACATCCAGTCATCTCATACCAGTAAAATGAATGTTCAATTTATCTGTATTTATCAGTGGTTATCAACCCGCGGCCCGTCACGAATTCAAAGGCGGCCCACCATGCTGAACACAATTTTAAAAAATAACTTTCAGTTTTACAATTCATTTTAGTTTTTACATTAATTATGTACTCGAAGTGTAGTAACATCTACAAGCAATATGAATGCTACTGAATGCAACTGTCCCAGATATACTTATGCAATGGAGGTTTTTTTTTTTAGAAATTTGCAAAAATATTAAAAACCTGTTTTTTGATTCACCATTATGGGTGTGTGGAGTGTAGATTGATGTGGGAAAAAAAGGT
>NW_015654494.1:551332-555648 GCF_001515625.1 Sinocyclocheilus rhinocerous
TATATATATATATATATATATATATATATATATATATTTAGATATCGATATTAAGATAAAAGGTCCATTAGAGTGTATATTAGCACTGTTTGTTGTTTGCTTTTGAGATCTGATGCGTCACCCAGAAACGGTGACGCATGATGTCAGGCTTAAGCGTATAATGTTATCATTATAGTTATCGTTTTAGCTATCATTCTTGTTGTGAATGGGCATTTAGTGGCCCAAGACAGGTAAATGTTCCCTCTAGCCTCTATTATCGCCATAAATGACTCCTCAACCGTAATAACCTCAGTCAGTCGATCCCATCGTCTTTTGTTCGGCCCAGTATGAAGGTCACTTTCAGCTTCCCGTGTTTCCATGCTCCGTCAGAGGTGTGAAAGCCGCCGGCCACCCGACCGCCTTCAACCCACCCAGCATGTCAGAGCGCGTTTCCCCACAGCGAGCGAAGGGCCCGGATCAGCACCCCGCAGGCACATCGGCTTGACGTGTGGCTCGAAGAGCGGCGTAATTAAGTCCGTCCTGTGACAGGGCGAATGAGGTTGAAAAGCTTCAACCTGCCAGTGACTTCCAGTGCTTTTGAAATGGATGCGGCTGCGTTTAGCTCACCGCGGCCCGTTAGCTCATTATGAGCAATTTTGCGTGGCGGAATGTCAGAATTTCGGAAGGTTGATGGAACCGAGATACAGTTTAGACGCTACGTTGTATTATAAGCCCTGTCTTTTTATATTGTGCGAAAACGCTCCAAATTGGCCGCTGGCACTTTGTCCTTGGAAAAGCGCTAGCATAACCTCTAAAGAGCCTTTAATTTTAATTAAAAATGGGTTTCAAATGTAAGATGGTCTCGCATGTGATAACCAGCCAAAATGCACTGGAATATTGATGGTTACGCACCAAATGTCTTATGCAACATGTCAAACTTGTGCTATTTTTTGCTGTTCTACCAAGTATATGTCATATTCCACTTCTTTTTCTGTTTAATAAACTTCAGGAGCTGCTGACAGTGTGATGGACTGTGAAAAGCCCCTGTAGATCAATGTGTAGAAAGAGGGATTGTGGGATTGCATCTCTTTACTTCAGGGCCACGGTGAATATTCATTATCTAGTAAGTTTCGTCACTTTCAGATTGACAGTTCTTGTTGATCTTCAGACAACCTTGTAAACAATCTTCAAATACACGTAATCGCGCAATGTTTTTGGGATGTAGGTGACTCTGTTATGCAGAGCGTTCATCTGGCTTTTCACAACACGAGCTGTTCTGCATTCAGCAGTGGTTTCAGTGAGGGAAATCACCTTTTGGGTTTTCAACGTAAATGGTCTCTCACGTTCTCTCTCGCTCTTTTGCATTGATGGAAAGTCTGAAGTGCCTTTTTAGGCATTCGAAACTTATGCACGCAGTAATGGATTATTGAAAAGCAGCCTGAGGGTGGTTTTATGAGGGCTTTGACATGATCGGACGAACTTGTTTTTTTCTTTCTTTCTTTCAGAGATTCAAACTCTGCTCCAAATGCTGGAGACACAAAGGCTTTTGACGCAATTGCTGTTCTAAATGTAAATAGCATAATGATTCGGTCTCATTTTGGCTCATTTTTTAAGGCCCGAAAACATGAAAACAAAATTTTTTTTATCTACATTTTAAAAAACTTTTTTTCCAAAGTTATTGTAGTACGTTTTTCAAGAAAATATTATTTCGGCCATTTGACTTCAGAATGTTACATTTATTTCAATGCTATCTCACGACAAATTCATGCATATTTTATGAGTTGGCTAATTTGTACAAATTCATAGACTAAGAGGCAGTCCTTCGTACAAATTCTTATGAATTTGGCACCTCGTAAAAAACGTATAAAAATTGTATGAATTTGTCATTATACATTTCAAAAATTTGTCGTTGAATTCCTACGAATTTGGCACCTCGTAAAATATGTATGATTTTTCAAAAATCTTACAGATTTGTACAAGTTAGGTCATACGAATTCATACAAATTAGCCACCTCGTAAAATATGTTAAAATTGCTGTGAGATTGGTTTGTTTATGTCTCTTGCTATTTCTTTGTATTTAATTGTGAAATTTACTAGCAATTGTTTCTACACCAATTTTTTTTCACTGTACGCAAGAACAATTTTGTGCATTATTGTTAACTTAAAGCTGCAGTCTGTAACCTTTGGCGCTCTAGCGGTTAATAAACAGAACTGCGTGCGTCTTGCGGAAGAACATTGTAGTCGGAGCTACTTCTCTCTATTTATGTCTATGGCGAATCACGCAGGTACTGGGCTACTCCGCAGCGGTACCTACCCGAACCAGTCTAAAATAGTCAGAATATAAACACTTATTATAGGTGTACCGTAGTGATTCAGCACAAGCCAAAAATACGGTTTGGAAAATGGATTCATGGTGTACTCGCTTATTATATACATTTTGTACATTTTGAACACAAAAAAGTTACAGACTGCAGCTTTAATGCAATTAAAGTATGCGATGCATTCTCAGCGTACCCACAAGGAATTAACTATCCAGCTAAAAAATGGCCAAAACCCTTTGAAAACCAGACTGAAAGACCAATAAACTAATTTTATCGGTGTAAAGTATGTTTCTAGTATAGCGTTAGGTATTGGTATTATGTGCATAATGCAATCCCAGAGTGCACAGTGGCAAACTGAATGAACAAATCCCATCCAAAATGGTGAATGAGTTGTTACTTTGCAATTGTGAAATTTACTAGCAATTTCTGAGTGTTTTTTTTAATTTTGTGCATCATTGCTATCTTAAAACACAATTCATGTATGCAAAAAATGTGAATATAATTTAAATATATTCCGTTGTAACTCAGAGTGCTGAAGGATAAGTTCAGACAACTGTGCCATTAGCTTAGCGACATGCTAACACTAAACTGAGATTGTGTAGCACAAAAGGCCAAAATCTCTTTACAAAAATAACACTTATTATAACATGCAATCTACACTGTAAGCAAAATAAATATTGTAAATAAAGTATGTTTCCGGTAGCATTAGGTATTCTTGTGCATAATGCAATCCCAGAATGCAAACTGGATTATTGTACGGTTTACGAGAAAATCCATTTCTAAAATTGTAATTATTTGTGAACTTTACTAGCAATTTTTAAGTAAAAATCGTTTCTATGGCAATTTTTTTCAGTGTATGCAAGAACGATTTTGTGTGTCATTGCTAAAGTAGAACACAATTCAAGTACGCAATGCATTCTCTGTGTGGAAAAACATCCGAAACACCTCTGAAAACCAGGCTGGAAGACTATTGTTTAATAAACTAGTTTAATCTGGGTTTTTATAGCAGGAATTGGCTGATCATTTACATCTGCAATTGCGAATCTGCATATATGTTCAGTAGCATTACGAATTATCCCAGAATGCATTGTGGTGACTGTGAATAAATCCCTCCAAAATGGTAAATGAGTTGAGAGTAATGTACATTCTAAATTCTGTTAAATATTTCAAAGTTCCGAATAAAACGTAGTAATTCAGTCGGCGCCGATAGCCTTGTGGGCAGCGCACCGACATATACTGCTGCACTATGGGTATTACGAGTTCGAATCACGGCTCGAGAACCTTTCTGATCCCTCCCCCCCCTCTCTCTCTCTCTCCCACTTCACTTCCTGTCACTTCTACACCATCCTATACTAATAAAGTCAAAAAACGCCAAAAAATAAATCTAAAAAATAGTAATTCAGAGTATTGTGCAGTTAGCTTAGTGACATGCTAACAACAATGCAAATGGCAAAAAAAAAAAAAAATCTCTATTACAATAATTTATTACAACCAAACTAATTTTTTTTTTCAAAGTTGTAAATAAAGATTATTGGAGTATGTTTTACAAAAATTCACACTTAATTTAGTATGTTACTTGAAGTAGTTCAGCGTATTGTGCCATTAGCTTAGAGACATGCTAACACCAAGGCAATCAAAGATTTTTGAAGTATGATATGAAGTTATTCATTGGGATGGATATCAGACGGCCGGCGTTTAGCTCCTATTAGACGGAAAACTGGATGCATTCGGACAAGTTTAACCTTGTCACCTTGTCTTTAACTTGCCTCCTTACATCTTGTTTTCTATTCTCGTTTCCTCACTCCACACTTTTGTGCGGACCGACATTTTACACCTTCGGATGGATAAATTGCCATTTAATTAGCATTACAATTGAATATTTTATGCCAGAATTATTTTTGATGACTTCCAAATTGACGTGAATGGTTGGAGAAAGCGGTTGCCATGGAAACAGCGCTGGATGTTTATTTATGAAGTGGTCCTTCGCTGTGACCAGCTCATAATATCAGCGTAACA
>NW_015654494.1:558221-569422 GCF_001515625.1 Sinocyclocheilus rhinocerous
AATCACGCAGGTACTGGGCTACTCCGCAGCGGTACCTACCCGAACCAGTCTAAAATAGTCAGAATATAAACACTTATTATAGGTGTACCGTAGTGATTCAGGACAAGCCGAGGTTTGGAAAATGGATTCATGGTGTACTCGCTTATTATATACATTTTGTACATTTTGAACACAAAAAAGTTACAGACTGCAGCTTTAATGCAATTAAAGTATGCGATGCATTCTCAGCGTACCCACAAGGAATTAACTATCCAGCTAAAAAATGGCCAAAACCCTTTGAAAACCAGACTGAAAGACCAATAAACTAATTTTATCGGTGTAAAGTATGTTTCTAGTATAGCGTTAGGTATTGGTATTATGTGCATAATGCAATCCCAGAGTGCACAGTGGCAAACTGAATGAACAAATCCCATCCAAAATGGTGAATGAGTTGTTACTTTGCAATTGTGAAATTTACTAGCAATTTCTGAGTGTTTTTTTTAATTTTGTGCATCATTGCTATCTTAAAACACAATTCATGTATGCAAAAAATGTGAATATAATTTAAATATATTCCGTTGTAACTCAGAGTGCTGAAGGATAAGTTCAGACAACTGTGCCATTAGCTTAGCGACATGCTAACACTAAACTGAGATTGTGTAGCACAAAAGGCCAAAATCTCTTTACAAAAATAACACTTATTATAACATGCAATCTACACTGTAAGCAAAATAAATATTGTAAATAAAGTATGTTTCCGGTAGCATTAGGTATTCTTGTGCATAATGCAATCCCAGAATGCAAACTGGATTATTGTACGGTTTACGAGAAAATCCATTTCTAAAATTGTAATTATTTGTGAACTTTACTAGCAATTTTTAAGTAAAAATCGTTTCTATGGCAATTTTTTTCAGTGTATGCAAGAACGATTTTGTGTGTCATTGCTAAAGTAGAACACAATTCAAGTACGCAATGCATTCTCTGTGTGGAAAAACATCCGAAACACCTCTGAAAACCAGGCTGGAAGACTATTGTTTAATAAACTAGTTTAATCTGGGTTTTTATAGCAGGAATTGGCTGATCATTTACATCTGCAATTGCGAATCTGCATATATGTTCAGTAGCATTACGAATTATCCCAGAATGCATTGTGGTGACTGTGAATAAATCCCTCCAAAATGGTAAATGAGTTGAGAGTAATGTACATTCTAAATTCTGTTAAATATTTCAAAGTTCCGAATAAAACGTAGTAATTCAGTCGGCGCCGATAGCCTTGTGGGCAGCGCACCGACATATACTGCTGCACTATGGGTATTACGAGTTCGAATCACGGCTCGAGAACCTTTCTGATCCCTCCCCCCCTCTCTCTCTCTCTCCCCCTTCACTTCCTGTCACTTCTACACCATCCTATACTAATAAAGTCAAAAAACGCCAAAAAATAAATCTAAAAAATAGTAATTCAGAGTATTGTGCAGTTAGCTTAGTGACATGCTAACAACAATGCAAATGGCAAAAAAAAAAAAAAATCTCTATTACAATAATTTATTACAACCAAACTAATTTTTTTTTTCAAAGTTGTAAATAAAGATTATTGGAGTATGTTTTACAAAAATTCACACTTAATTTAGTATGTTACTTGAAGTAGTTCAGCGTATTGTGCCATTAGCTTAGAGACATGCTAACACCAAGGCAATCAAAGATTTTTGAAGTATGATATGAAGTTATTCATTGGGATGGATATCAGACGGCCGGCGTTTAGCTCCTATTAGACGGAAAACTGGATGCATTCGGACAAGTTTAACCTTGTCACCTTGTCTTTAACTTGCCTCCTTACATCTTGTTTTCTATTCTCGTTTCCTCACTCCACACTTTTGTGCGGACCGACATTTTACACCTTCGGATGGATAAATTGCCATTTAATTAGCATTACAATTGAATATTTTATGCCAGAATTATTTTTGATGACTTCCAAATTGACGTGAATGGTTGGAGAAAGCGGTTGCCATGGAAACAGCGCTGGATGTTTATTTATGAAGTGGTCCTTCGCTGTGACCAGCTCATAATATCAGCGTAACAGGGCATGCTAATTCAGAGTTACGCATTCATTATGCTGAACTCGCAAGCGCCCGCGCGCATCCGAACGTGCCGCCAGTTGCCGTGCTCCGCTAAAATCAACGGGACTCGTGGTTTTTATGCAGAGGAATGGAGAGTAGCCGTATAACACTGATCTCTCCAGCGGCAGCGTTCACACACATGCATTCATTATGTAACGCTACAAACACATGTAGTCCATTGTAAATCAGAAGCAGACGGATGAAGAGTATAACATATCTCAAGAACACCTTTAGGTCATATTTCACTGAAGAGTCAAAGAAAAAAGGAGTTTGCATGAGGAAAATTCTTCTTTTTTTATATTGTTTACAATTACATATATACGTTGTTTGTGTGTATATTGTCGTTGTGATATTAATTCCATGAGACTTCAGCACTTGCATTAAAGGTACAGATGTATAACACACACACAGACGTGTGTGTACGTATACGCAGCCTGACGGAAAACTGGATGCATTCGGACAAGTTTAACCTTGTCACCTTGTCTTTAACTTGCCTCCTTACATCTTGTTTTCTATTCTCGTTTCCTCACTCCACACTTTTGTGCGGACCGACATTTTACACCTTCGGATGGATAAATTGCCATTTAATTAGCATTACAATTGAATATTTTATGCCAGAATTATTTTTGATGACTTCCAAATTGACGTGAATGGTTGGAGAAAGCGGTTGCCATGGAAACAGCGCTGGATGTTTATTTATGAAGTGGTCCTTCGCTGTGACCAGCTCATAATATCAGCGTAACAGGGCATGCTAATTCAGAGTTACGCATTCATTATGCTGAACTCGCAAGCGCCCGCGCGCATCCGAACGTGCCGCCAGTTGCCGTGCTCCGCTAAAATCAACGGGACTCGTGGTTTTTATGCAGAGGAATGGAGAGTAGCCGTATAACACTGATCTCTCCAGCGGCAGCGTTCACACACATGCATTCATTATGTAACGCTACAAACACATGTAGTCCATTGTAAATCAGAAGCAGACGGATGAAGAGTATAACATATCTCAAGACCACCTTTAGGTCATATTTCACTAAAGAGTCAAAGAAAAAAGGAGTTTGCATGAGGAAAATTCTTCTTTTGTTATATTGTTTACAATTACATATATACATTGTTTGTGTGTATATTGTCGTTGTGATATTAATTCCATGAGACTTCAGCACTTGCATTAAAGGTACAGATGTATAACACACACACACACGTGTGTGTATATATACGCATCCTGCGCTTGTTTTGTGCTATTCACCCGTACATTCATTCGTGACTGTTTTAAAGTGTTTTAAAGCAAAGCCCGATCGCTGTCTGTGGAGTCGTGCTTCACTTGAGCTGTAAATTAGCTAATTAGCTTCATAATTGGCCGAATTAAAGCTCCAATCAGTGAAGCTTCCAGGTAGCTTCCGTCCTCCAGGTAACTTAAATCAGCTGTCGCTCGAGACGCTGAAAGGAAGACAACTTTGCCCAGCCGAGCGAGTAATGACCCGAGCTGTGAGCGAGGAGGTCTGAGGAAAGCAAACAAAAGAGCCTTGATTAGCGCAAAGGCCTCTTCATACGCTGCAGAAGAGCTTTAGCTTCATCAGAGTGAGGCTGTTTGGGTTTTGTTAGGGTGACCAGATTTCTCATGGTTCAGTACGGGTCGGTGGTGGGGTGGGTTGTGGGGCTGATATATGACCACGATATGAGAAATTTTATTTCATGATATATATATATATATATATATATATGTATATGTGTGTATGTATATACAGGTGCCACACACACACACATATATATATATATATATATATATGAAGATATATATGAATATATATATAGTGGGGTTGGGAGGGTGGCTGATATATAACCACGATATGAGAAATTTTATACACACACACGTACATAGTTATTTTTTATATAAAAATTAAGCAAATTACAAATTTTAGAAGTTGTCTATTTCTATGCTCTATTATTTCAGAAGATTTAATGTAAAATGATCAATAATCTAAAATCCAGTGATTAGTGTTAGTTCGTATCGACTAGCGGTTAGCGGCTCAGCCCTCCTTTGGGCGCCATGTTCCAGTCTTATCTCGGGCTCTCAGAAAGTCCCCGCTGTCTGTGCGATTAATCGCGAGCGCTCGCTCCAGACTGGATGTCACGCTAGCGTTTGTCACTGGCCAGCCGGACCCCTGAAACAATGGCTGTGCTGCTCCAGACTGAAGCGGGGGTCTGACGCTGACAGGTTGACGAGCGGAGTCTTCAAATGTCAGAAATTGATAGTTCATCTGTCATTTTTAACCTGTATGCTTGTGTTTTGTGTTTGGTAGAACACAAAAGGAGGTTTTTCATGTAATTGACTGTGCAATCAAATCTTGTTTAAAGTGCTGCGTTGCGTTTAGTTATGACACTCGAGAACCAATAATGTTCGCTCCCAATAACGTCAAGCTTGGCACAATGCTTCAAATTGCCATTAGTCATCTGAATGCAATGCAAATGACTTTTCAGAGCTTTGCAGAGGGAAAAGATTGTCACTCAGTAAAGACTTTTGTCTATAATTGGTTTGAATGATTTTTTTTTTTTTGAAACTGATATTCACATTTTTAAACTGAATCTGTTCTCCAGTATTGGGTCTACAGATAATTGGCACCATTTGGTAACAAAATGTATTGTTTGAATAAATAATTATTATATAATTAATATTAATTATAATTATTTGTATTTTAAAAGATGTAATCTTAAATTTTAAAATGCATTTAATATGCATTACTTTAATAATAATAATAATAATAATAATAATATTAATAATGATATGCATCATATGTTATAATAATAATACATTATAATACATTTTGCATGTTCTATTATTGATATTTCTAATGTATTCTAAAATGACGATAACAAAAACATGCATTGTATTTTATAAAATGATAATATTAATATTTAATAATATAATCTATTTGTTGCTTTTGTAATTTTATATACATTTTTAAAAGTTTAAAATTTTGAGTGTCTAATTATTTATTTTTTTTCAGATGTGACCTAAAATTATGACAAAAACAACACGCATCATATTTTAAAATAATGTATAATGTAACGCTTGTAAAATAATGCAACGCTTTTATAAGTTTATATCAATTTTAAAAGTTGGATTTTTATTGTATGTTCCTTTATTATTATTATTATTATTATAATTACTATTTCTTAAGATTTAAAGTACATGCATTTTATTATAATAAATAAAATATAATGCATATTGCTTTTGTAATTTTGGATCATTTAAGTATTTAAATTGCATATGTTCCTTGCACAAAATTATTATTATAAAATATAATGCATATTATGTTGCTTTTGTTGTATTTTTTAGCTCGTTTCAATAAAAATTTTCCTCACTCTTCAGACTTTTTTCTGCACTCCTTTGACTGAGTTTGAAACGAGCTGATGTAACACGAGTAAATGATTTTACACAAACTATTCCATTAACCTGATCCCCCAAACCTGCTTATGGCACCTGGATCATATATTCGGCTCTTCATATCTGTGCTCATTATGTTGGAGTCCCAGATTATGATTGAAAATGCAGCGACTGAGCAGGTGTCTCCCGAAAACTCTTCTGAATGTACTGGTTAAGTGGCTTTGCCAGGCATGACAGCGGCGGTTTTCCCGTCCCCTCAGCTGTAATGGATAATTCCCAACCTAGCGCTTTTTAATATTGCATTTCCGATATTAAACACTTCGTCAGCGCGCTGCCTGGAGGAGAGACACTACTATGACAGATGATCAAATTTCCCGCTCGTTAAAAATGCAGGAGACTGTGTCTAGAAACGCGAGGTGACGCGGGGACACGTCGTCCATCACCACGGTCCGGTGTTCAGATTAGGCTGATAGTGGGACTTGGGCTCTTCGCGTCTGGCTGAGGTCAGCACAAGCGGGACGGCAGTTATTGTTGGGCTGCTTCATTTTTTAGACGACTAATAAAAGAGTCCACTCATCCGGAAGGAGCCGGTCGCGCCACTAATCAGGTGTGAACAGCTTCCGCTTTCTGTTCACTTTTTCACAGCTAGTCACAAAACAGGCCTTGGAGACTTTAGTCGCACCTAAAAAAGTCTGAAAGTCTTTGCGTTAGAGAACAGAATATCAAATGAAGTGTTTGTAAGAGCTAACAATTTCTGACTGACTTTTTAAGCAGCTGGTGTCAAAGTCATATTTGATTGATTTACGAAGCCATATGATTATTATAAATAGAAAGGCATATGTTGCTTTTGTAATTTTAGATTCAGTTTAGAAGTTTCACATTTTGTATCTTCCTTTATTATTATTATTATCATACACATGATTGTTTATTATTTCTAAAATTACATGCATTACATTTAAGTAATTAAATATATATTAATAATAATATTTAATAAAATTGTATTCATACATTGCTTTTGTAATTTTAGATTCAGTTTAGAAGTTTTACATTTTGTATATTCCTTTATTATTATTATTATTATTATCATACACATGATTGTTTATTATTTCTAAAATTACATGCATTACATTTAAGTAATTAAATATAAATTAATAATAATATTTAATAAAATGTAATTCATACATTGCTTTTGTAATTTTAGATACATTTTAGCATTTAGCAAAGTTGTATGTTCCTTGTACAAATTTTTCTTCTTATTATTATTATTATTATATACATTATATATATACTATATTTGTATTTTTAGAATAATTTTAGTGTATTGCATTTTTGTATGTTCCTTGTTTATTTCAATTCAAGTTTAGATTAATTCATCCAATTCAATTAACAACAACAATAATACTAATAATAATAATGACATTTAATAATATATAATGCATATGTTGCTTTTGTAATTTTAGATACATTTTAGCATTTTTAAAATTTGTTTGTTCTTTGTACAAATTATTATTATTATTATTAGTATTAGTATTACTACTACTACTACTACTATATAAAATGAAATTGTACTTTATATTTTAGAAGTTTTAATTAGTATGTTAATTTGTATGTTCTTTATTTACTTACAGTATATATTACTTATATATTTTTTAGAATTAATCTTAAATTATAAATATATAATTTAGAAGAATATAATTATTTTTAGTAATAATACTACTACTAAAAATAATGCATATTTTGCTTTTGTTATTTGAGAAACATTTTAGCATTTTTAAAATGTCTATGCTCATACAAGTTCTTATTGATATTATTATTATATAATAAAATAAAATGCATATTATATTGCTTTTGTTGTGTTTTTAGATTAATTTTAGATTTAAATCTAATTTCAAAATGTTTGTTCCACACTTAAAGCTTATTCTTTTTCTGGACGAGTAAATGGTACTTTATCAAAACTTCAGATTTTTAGCTTGAAATAATGGCATTTCTTCATGAGATTCACCCAAGTGGGCATATGTTTAGCTGGAAAGCTATTACAGTCTTCGTAATAAGTAGCATGCTAGCCAAACAACCCACTCTACAGTCCATCATAATTAAAGTACGGCGAACACAATAAAAGCCACTTAAAGACATTCCCCTCTCAGATTGCGTCAAGCATGTGCGTTATATTTTTACCTACCTGCCCTAGTAATGGCTAGTTATACAATATGCACACTTTCTTTGAGGACATATGTATATTTATATATATATATATAATGCAAAACTAACACGCTCTCTACCTCCAGAATCACCGCCTGCCTCTGTATAACACTTCATATGCTTAACCAGAGGTGTCAAAGGTCAACTGACTCCCTTATAGAGAGACAAAGCCTGCAGCCCGAACCTCCTCTCAGTCCCTTGGATCCTTCTCGATGTGTGTTTTTCTCGACTCTCATGACACAGAATGTCATCTCCACTTCTGTGCTCTCTGACACGGCGGCGGGAAGCAGTGAGACAGCGAGTCATTAACGCGGACTGGGACACCTGTGTGGTGCCGCACGGCCCTACGGCGCTAATTGGTGCAACAGCAAGTCATAAATTAGAGGGCAGGGTGAGGGTGCGAAGGACGGAATCAACAGCTCTGGCCTTTGGCGAGGAATTTCACGCCGCATGAACGAGCCAATCGCTGGGCAGTACAGACGACTGCTCTGAAACAAGAAGTTATGTCAGCCCAGACCTCCTCTCAGTCCCTTGCATCCTTCGATACATGTGAGATAGATGACGGATGGATAGATTGATGGGTAGAAAGATGGGTGGATGGATGGATGGATAGATAAAAGAGTAAATAGATATGCAGACAGGTAGAAACATTGATGGATGGATGGATGGATAGACGATTAATAGATAAATTGATGGGTAGAAGGATAAATAAAAGGTAGAAAGATGGATGGATGGATGGATGGATGATGAACAGATGGATGGATTGATTGGTCGAAAATCGATGGATGAATGGATGGACAGATGATGGATAGATGGATGGATAGATTGATGGGTCGAAAATCGATGGATGGATGGATAGAAGAGTAAATATGTAAATGGGTGGAAACATTGATAGAAAGATGGATAGATGATTGATAACTAGATTGATGGGATGATGGATGGATGGAAGAGTAAACAGATATGTAAATGAGTGGAAACATTGGATGAATGGTTGGCTGTCTGGATGGATGGATGGATGGATGGATAGATTGATGGGTTGAAAATGGGTGGGTGGATGGATGGATAGAAGAGTAAATAAATGTAAATGGGTGGAAACATTGATGGAAAAATGGATAGGCGATTGATAGATAGATTGATGGGTAGATTGATGGATGATGGATAGTTAGATGGGTAGAAAGATGGGTGGGTGGATGGATGAACAGACGGATGATGGATAGATAGATGGATGGATGAATGATGGATGGATGGGTCGAAAATGGGTGGGTGGATGGATGGATGGATATAAGAGTATATATGTAAATGGGTGGAAACATTGATTGATGGAAGGCCGCTACTCACTAAGCCCTACAGGAAATCAAATCTGTCTAATCTCAAGCCTTCCACCCCATCTCTTTCCACCGGCTGTATTTGTCTCTCTTATCACCTTCGAGTCAATTACCGGATCAAACGGGTCGGTTAGGTACAGCTGTCGGAGGCGGACACGAGCTTTGGATCTGATACGAGATTCCATCAGTTATTCCGCGGGTCAAACGGGAGGCCGCGCATCTTCTGTCAGCTACAGCTAATGCTCTGCTAATTACTCCTAGATACCGAAGCCTGAAACTGAAAATGGGTGGGTGGATGGATGGATAGAAGAGTAAATAAATGTAAATGGGTGGAAACATTGATGGAAAAATGGATAGGCGATTGATAGATAGATTGATGGGTAGATTGATGGATGATGGATAGTTAGATGGGTAGAAAGATGGGTGGGTGGATGGATGAACAGACGGATGATGGATAGATAGATGGATGGATGAATGATGGATGGATGGGTCGAAAATGGGTGGGTAGATGGATGGATGGATATAAGAGTATATATGTAAATGGGTGGAAACATTGATTGATGGATGGAAAGATGGATAGACAAATTATAGATAAATTGATGGGTAGATGGATGGATGATAGATACTGTAGATAGATGGGTAGAAAGATGGGAGGGTAGATGGATGGATGGATGATAGATTGATGGATAGACTGATGGGTTCGAAAGATGGATGGATGATGGATAGGTGGATGGGTCGATAGATATGTAGATGAGAAGAAAGAATGATAGAATGACAGATTAATGAGTAGAAAGATGGGTGGGTAGGTGGATGATAGATAGATAGATAGATAGATAGATAGATGTCAAAGGCAGGAAGAGACTCATCAGTGTTTTCTGCTCAGAGTCAAGTGAAAATCGTCTCTCAGACGGCCTTGTCCTCTCTTTTCACTCCGTCTGGTTTTGAATACTGTGAATTTAGACACTTGAGTGTAGTAGCACTCAAGGGTCATTAGAGACGCGGCGTCCTCAATCAAACCCGCGACCCAGTAACACAGCCAGAGAACAACTAATGATGCTGTTCACACAATGTCTCCACAACTACTTTTACCAAGGTTTCCATGAACTGCAGAGGGAAATGTCATGCTAATAATATTTCACCTGATATAGTAATTCTGTGTGCCTCTTTAATCTCTAACGTCAAGAGTTATTCTGCAGTAAAGCCACAAGAGACCGTGTTATTTATTATTAATAATAATAATAATTATTATTATTATTAATATTTTTTTTTTTTAAAAGATTTTATTATTATAAGCTGCTTTAAAATTGTAATTTTTCCCAAAATCAGCGTGACTTAATTTCTTAACTGTAAAACTCTTTTTCTCTCATCAGCACATGCAAAGGCGTCAAGATATGAAAGATGCTGTTAGGAGCTCATCAAGACGACCAATTAGAATCCATTACCCGAAACAATGCGCGGTGTCAAGCGCCCGGCAATTAGTACCAGGCCGTAATTAACTGTGAGCTATTCTGGACGAATGCCTGGTGCGGAATCATGCAAATGTTTTTCTTCATTAATATCGCAAATGATCCCTGGGGTGCATCATTTTGCTTGCGCTAACCTCACGACTGGAGAATTTTAGTGACGTGTGTTTACGCAGTAAATCCATTGATTTTAGAGTTGTGTCGCTACTTTAAAGAAATAGTTCACCCAAAAATGTAAATTCGCTGAAAATTTACTTACCCTCAAGCCAACCAAGATGTTTGTTTCTTCATCAGATTTGGAGAAATGTAGCATTCCATCACTTGCTCATCAATGGATCCTCTGCAGTGAATGGGTGCCGTCAGAATGAGAGTCCAAACAGCTGATAAAAACATCACAATAATCTACAAGTAATCCACAATTAAGATGTTTTTAACTAAAATACGAGTCCGTAATCGATAATAATGCTTCCTCCAGTGAAAAAAGTCAATCTCCTGTTGTCTCTCACTTCAAAATCCAGCCACATATGTGTTTAGAGCTGTTTTGGACTGTTTTAACTTGTAAACAGTGCTTGACCTCTGCATATTTATCAATTGATTCAGACGGGATGACTTCTTCACTGGAGAAAGTTTCTTACAAACACAGCTTTTTGCTTCTCCAGATGTTAACTGATGGACTGGAGTGCTGTGGATTACTTGTGGATTATTGTGATGTTTTTATCAGCTGTTTGGACTCTCATTCTGA
>NW_015654494.1:570779-574991 GCF_001515625.1 Sinocyclocheilus rhinocerous
CCAGCCACATATTAGTTTAGAGCTGTTTAAACGGTGCTTGATCTGTGCAGATTTCTCTCCTGATTCAGACCAGACCAGTTTTTTTTTTTTTACTTATATGGTTTATGGCAGCTTTTCTCTTCTCAAGATGTTTGCTGGACTGGAGTGGTGTGGATTACTTGTGATGTTTTTATCAGCTGTTTGGACTCTCATTCTGACGGCACCCATTCACTGCAGAGGATCCATTGGTGAGCAAGTGATACAATGCTACATTTCTCCAAAAATAATGAAGAAACAAACTCATCTGCATCTTGGATGGCCTGAGGGTGAGGACATTTTCATTTCTGGGTGAACTATTCCTTTAGGTCCTAAAGCAGAGCCACTGCACGCAAAATAAACCGTCATTTTTCCTGCTGGTTTTATATGAAGGCCGCTACTCACTAAGCCCTACAGGAAATAAAATCTGTCTAATCTCAAGCCTTCCACCCCATCTCTTTCCACCGGCTGTATTTGTCTCTCTTATCACCTTCGAGTCAATTACCGGATCAAACGGGTCGGTTAGGTACAGCTGTCGGAGGCGGACACGAGCTTTGGATCTGATACGAGATTCCATCAGTTATTCCGCGGGTCAAACGGGAGGCCGCGCATCTTCTGTCAGCTACAGCTAATGCTCTGCTAATTACTCCTAGATACCGAAGCCTGAAACGGCCAAATACATGGAAAATGCAAAGAGCAAATGGTTAGTTCGTGGAAGCCATTTTTAGCATAATGGCTTCAGGGTTGAAGGCTCTTGATGGGTAATGACCTCTTGTACCGCTTTAGAAACATACAGATCTTCTATTTGTAGATATTTTCTTCTTTTTCATCCATCAATCTCTTTCAATTACATCTTTTATAGAGTGCTGAGAGGATGTGGGTCATGGACAGTGCCAAAAAAGTCACAGGACCTTAGATCTCATCCGCTAGGACTTAAAAGGCATCTGTAGACCCTTGAGAAACTTCCTGAATCCATGAGTTTTACCATCAAACCAATGTGTATTTAAAGGTTTTGCAGATTTTATGTATAAAAAAATTGCTTGATCTTTTGCAACTTTTATTGAGGTTTAGTAGAAAGCTGGAAAAGGTGGGTAAATGTGTGGCCACATTTACTGTTGCTTGGCAAAATTTCGCTGGCAAATTCCAATAATTTCTGTGGGAATCCAAGCAATCAGGAGTTTTGCATTAAGGCGAAAAAGTTCCTTACGCAGATTTCACAATAGGTTCAAGTTGGTCGCGCAAATTCACAGAAATTTCGCAAATGTGGCCACACCTTAACAGAAAATGACGAGTCTGATTTAAATGCTGCCTAATTGCCACAGTATGAACATAAAAATGGTTCTGATTAAAAATGGTTCCATTTTAATGATTAAGATGTTTTTAACTAAAATACGAGTCCGTAATCGATAATAATGCTTCCTCCAGTGAAAAAAGTCAATCTCCTGTTGTCTCTCACTTCAAAATCCAGCCACATATGTGTTTAGAGCTGTTTTGGACTGTTTTGGCTTGTAAATGGTGCTTGGCATATTTCTCTCCTGATTCAGACTAGATGACTTTTTCACTGGAGAAAGCATGTTCACACAATGTCTCCACAACTACTTTTACCAAGGTTTCCATGAACTGCAGAGGGAAATGTCATGCTAATAATATTTCACCTGATATAGTAATTCTGTGTGCCTCTTTAATCTCTAACGTCAAGAGTTATTCTGCAGTAAAGCCACAAGAGACCGTGCTGAATTTACTACACTTGTGACTGAAACATTATTATAATGATAAAAAATTAATAATAAAATGTTTTATTTATTATTAATAATAATAATAATTATTATTATTATTAATATTTTTTTTTTTTAAAAGATTTTATTATTATAAGCTGCTTTAAAATTGTAATTTTTCCCAAAATCAGCGTGACTTAATTTCTTAACTGTAAAACTCTTTTTCTCTCATCAGCACATGCAAAGGCGTCAAGATATGAAAGATGCTGTTAGGAGCTCATCAAGACGACCAATTAGAATCCATTACCCGAAACAATGCGCGGTGTCAAGCGCCCGGCAATTAGTACCAGGCCGTAATTAACTGTGAGCTATTCTGGACGAATGCCTGGTGCGGAATCATGCAAATGTTTTTCTTCATTAATATCGCAAATGATCCCTGGGGTGCATCATTTTGCTTGCGCTAACCTCACGACTGGAGAATTTTAGTGACGTGTGTTTACGCAGTAAATCCATTGATTTTAGAGTTGTGTCGCTACTTTAAAGAAATAGTTCACCCAAAAATGTAAATTCGCTGAAAATTTACTTACCCTCAAGCCAACCAAGATGTTTGTTTCTTCATCAGATTTGGAGAAATGTAGCATTCCATCACTTGCTCATCAATGGATCCTCTGCAGTGAATGGGTGCCGTCAGAATGAGAGTCCAAACAGCTGATAAAAACATCACAATAATCTACAAGTAATCCACAATTAAGATGTTTTTAACTAAAATACGAGTCCGTAATCGATAATAATGCTTCCTCCAGTGAAAAAAGTCAATCTCCTGTTGTCTCTCACTTCAAAATCCAGCCACATATGTGTTTAGAGCTGTTTTGGACTGTTTTGGCTTGTAAATGGTGCTTGATCTGTGCAGATTTCTCTCCTGATTCAGACCAGACCAGTTTTTTTTTTTTTTACTTATATGGTTTATGGCAGCTTTTCTCTTCTCAAGATGTTTGCTGGACTGGAGTGGTGTGGATTACTTGTGATGTTTTTATCAGCTGTTTGGACTCTCATTCTGACGGCACCCATTCACTGCAGAGGATCCATTGGTGAGCAAGTGATACAATGCTACATTTCTCCAAAAATAATGAAGAAACAAACTCATCTGCATCTTGGATGGCCTGAGGGTGAGGACATTTTCATTTCTGGGTGAACTATTCCTTTAGGTCCTAAAGCAGAGCCACTGCACGCAAAATAAACCGTCATTTTTCCTGCTGGTTTTATATGAAGGCCGCTACTCACTAAGCCCTACAGGAAATAAAATCTGTCTAATCTCAAGCCTTCCACCCCATCTCTTTCCACCGGCTGTATTTGTCTCTATTATCACCATCGAGTCAATTACCGGATCAAACGGGTCGGTTAGGTACAGCTGTCGGAGGCGGACACGAGCTTTGGATCTGATACGAGATTCCATCAGTTATTCCGCGGGTCAAACGGGAGGCCGCGCATCTTCTGTCAGCTACAGCTAATGCTCTGCTAATTACTCCTAGATACCGAAGCCTGAAACGGCCAAATACATGGAAAATGCAAAGAGCAAATGGTTAGTTCGTGGAAGCCATTTTTAGCATAATGGCTTCAGGGTTGAAGGCTCTTGATGGGTAATGACCTCTTGTACCGCTTTAGAAACATACAGATCTTCTATTTGTAGATATTTTCTTCTTTTTCATCCATCAATCTCTTTCAATTACATCTTTTATAGAGTGCTGAGAGGATGTGGGTCATGGACAGTGCCAAAAAAGTCACAGGACCTTAGATCTCATCCGCTAGGACTTAAAAGGCATCTGTAGACCCTTGAGAAACTTCCTGAATCCATGAGTTTTACCATCAAACCAATGTGTATTTAAAGGTTTTGCAGATTTTATGTATAAAAAAATTGCTTGATCTTTTGCAACTTTTATTGAGGTTTAGTAGAAAGCTGGAAAAGGTGGGTAAATGTGTGGCCACATTTACTGTTGCTTGGCAAAATTTCGCTGGCAAATTCCAATAATTTCTGTGGGAATCCAAGCAATCAGGAGTTTTGCATTAAGGCGAAAAAGTTCCTTACGCAGATTTCACAATAGGTTCAAGTTGGTCGCGCAAATTCACAGAAATTTCGCAAATGTGGCCACACCTTAACAGAAAATGACGAGTCTGATTTAAATGCTGCCTAATTGCCACAGTATGAACATAAAAATGGTTCTGATTAAAAATGGTTCCATTTTAATTATATATATATATATATAAATGACTATTACAATTTAAATAATGAAAATTAAATAAAATACAACAATAAAAAGCAATTAAAATTATAAATTAAATAATAGTGGTGATAAGGGATTTATAAAATGTAATAAATATACAGTATATTAAAATAATAAAGTTATCAAAATGTCATTTTTTTTAGTATTATAGACTCATCAATGTTAATAAATAATGAACATTACATTAAAATAGTAAAAAAAAA
>NW_015654494.1:576802-597026 GCF_001515625.1 Sinocyclocheilus rhinocerous
TCTGATTAAAAATGGTTCCATTTTAATTAGATATATATATATATAAATGACTATTACAATTTAAATAATGAAAATTAAATGATAAAATACAACAATAAAAAGCAATTAAAATTATAAATTAAATAATAGTGGTGATAAGGGATTTATAAAATGTAATAAATATACAGTATATTAAAATAATAAAGTTATCAAAATGTCATTTTTTTTAGTATTATAGACTCATCAATGTTAATAAATAATGAACATTACATTAAAATAGTAAAAAAAAAAAAAAACATACAATAAAATCAAAGCGCTTTTTTAAATAGCCTTAGTGGTTATTTATTGGGCCTTATTGTATGATGTTCTTTACATGGGCTATTTCAGTATTCAAATTAGTTTGATTTATGCTTTGTAAATTATTTATTTCCACTAACAAGACAAGAAAAAAACTGAAATATATGTTTTTTCAGCACTATTTCTGTTTACAGATTCAGAGGCTTGCCCCGTATCAAAGTCAAACCAACTAGCAACCACCCATAACACCCTAGCAACCAAACAGCATCGCCCTGGCAATCATCACAACACACAGAGCTTTGCACGTGGCAATCTTCAGAAAACGTCGCAGTCTAGTTCAAGTCTGTGATATTTAATGTTTAATTTAGCCGCAACGTGCATTCCGGGAAACGCGGGAGTTCGGGAGATTCTGAGAAAAGATTTCGCGTTAGCTAATCTGCTTCAGCGAGCACTTATAAACTCGAGCGCTCTTGCTCCTTGTCGTTTCTTTCTCTTTGTTATTTGCAGGAACGCTCACTGATGTCTTCCGAGGGACCGACTGATCAGGACGCGCGCGCCAGTGTGGGTGCTGATGTCGAGTTAAAGATCAGAACAGCAAGCGTCTGCGTTCGATCCCTGGACTACAGTGTGGATATTTTTAGAACACGGTTCCTTTGAAGAGAGAGAATGAAGCTCCAGCCGCTGTCTGATCTCGATGTGTTTCTCTCTCTTTCTCCAGCACTGACTGCGTCCTCCGCTCGCGAACATGAAAGCCGCCTGAAACATTCATGCATTTCAGTCATTCTTGCTGCACGGGGCTGCGTGGCCTTGTATTTTTAATGGAGAATATAAAGAACGTAAAGAAAACGTTTACCTACATCAATTACATAGATCCAGACGTGCATTGAAGTGCGGCTACATTTATCTTATAGCCGGTTCACACCAAAGTAAGTTTTAATATCGTTCTAATTATATAGCTATACTGATAACGACACAGTAAAGTTATCCTTGAATCACTTTCAAAACGATTTTTTTTCCAGCTGATGAAGGTTAAAAACAACTGAACCAATGAGAATCCACCTGAGTGAAAAGAGCGCGAATATTTAAATTAAACTGCCCGCGCATATAAACAAACAAGTAAAGTTATCCTTGAATCACTTTCAAAACGATTTTTTTTCCCAGCTGATGAAGGTTAAAAACAACTGAACCAATGAGAATCCACCTGAGTGAAAAGAGCGCGAATATTTAAATTAAACTGCCCGCGCATATAAACAAACATTATTGCCCGTTGGAGTAGATGCTAATATAGTCATTTGTGTGAACTGGCTTTTATTACAGTGATTTTTTTTTACTTAATTGAGCAGTGAGCACCATCTTTACAAAAAAATAGTTTAATTTGGGCAAACGTATTAGCTGTAAAGTAGTCAAATTTGCTCTTGACACAAAGATTGAATCAAAAGCTGATATGAGACCATATTGTGGCTCGTATCCAGGGTTTAAATTGGGCCGGGGCCGTCCGGGGTTTGAGCCCCGGCACATTGACTCCGGGGCTCGACATTAACGCTTCATTAACGCCAGACAAGTAAGCATGCTGAGGTAAAAAAAAAATCTAAATAAAACGTTTTTATATTTAAAATACAGTTAGTTAGGGAACATCACACAACGTTTTCACCATTACGACTGTTTAATAGTTCAATAAACAGTTCAATAAGCAAATACAATAATATTAGGTCACTTACATTTTAGGCGGAACCACAGCGCATCTCACAGAAACCAGCCGATTCATTGCTGAATGATTCCGTGTTCTGAACGAATCCCCCTGCTAACCCCTGCTCGTATCATACACATCCTTTATGGAGAGGCAATCCCAGAATGCACTGCAATGATCTCTGTGTGGAAAGCATACAAAATGGTGGACGAGGCAGGAGGTATGTGTAAATAAATTTGTGTGGAAAGCATACAAAATGGTGGACGAGGCAAGAGGTATGTGCAAATAAATTGATAAATAAATGACAAAGTATCATTAAAATGTTCAGTCTAATTGAAAAGGCACCATTTTATCGAATATATGTGATTATATGTATCTTTGTGCTAAAAGTACTGCATTGTTAGCTTAGCAACAGGCTAATGTCAAACTCTTATTGAAATTAAGTTGCGTTGCTGCAAATTTGAATGTGAAAATATAAACTTGAATTGGCTAAATTAGATTACACGTTGTTGGGTTTGAAATGGCAGTGAATGTTTGCTAAAATGCTATATTTTTGTAAGAATAATCATGGAGCAAAGTTAATGTAATATACAGTATATCAATTTATAATAAATTTAACTTAAAAAATATTTACATATACATTAATGTTGCTAATTAATTTATATTTCTTAGAAATATAATCTGGTGTCGACAATATGTTCGCCATCCCACGCCGTATGACATTTTAATTCTTCAGTTTGAAATGCAGGAAGTATGAGAGATTTCTTTTTAGATTTAATTTATGTGATTTTCAGACCTTGGAAAGTTGCATATAAGGTATTTCTTCTAGTTATTTTGTTCTGAAATATCTCATTGTCTAGACATGGGTCTTTGTAGTGTGAAGTGTGAAGTCTATAGGATGATTCATAAAACATGATGCAAAAGTCTTGAAAATTAATTAATAGAAAGGTGTTGGAGCCCCGGATTCTATATCCATTTAAATAAATGACAAAAAAATACATTGAAGTGAAACACAGATGATCAGAAGACAATGAAGATAAGGAATTATACCACATTTTATACTTCATTCCCTAGTGTGACGGTGTTAAATGGGGCCGTGATGTATCTCACCACACAAGGTTCATTTTAATATTCAGCATATATTTATAAGCATGGACAGGACTGGAGAGAGAACTCGTTTAATTTATGTGATTTTCAGACCTTGGAAAGTTATATAAACTAATAAAGTCTGCTATGTTCTGTAGCATATAAGGTATTTCTTCTAGTTATTTTGTTCTGAAATATCTCATTGTCTAGACATGGGTCTTTGTAGGCTAAGTGTGAAGTCTATAGGATGATTCATAAAACATGATGCAAAAGTCTTGAAAATTAATTAATAGAAAGGTGTTGGAGCCCCGGATTCTATATCCATTTAAATAAATGACAAAAAAATACATTGAAGTGAAACACAGATGATCAGAAGACAATGAAGATAAGGAATTATACCACATTTTATACTTCATTCCCTAGTGTGACGGTGTTAAATGGGGCCGTGATGTATCTCACCACACAAGGTTCATTTTAATATTCAGCATATATTTATAAGCATGGACAGGACTGGAGAGAGAACTCGTAAAAGTAGGCAAGTAAAACTTTTTTTTTTTTCCTTTTTACATTCTCATTCTTCATTATCCTCCACCTGCATGTGGCTTTTGATTGAGGTGATGAGCCTGAACGGGGGAATATTCTCTTGCGCGCTCGTTTGCCATTCATTTTGTAATTCCTCTCTGTCACTACACTTTTCATCGCATTCAGCTCCACTGTTATTGAAGCTACAATAATTCTATTACGGAGACAAAAGCCAGAGATCCGTCAGGAAGGCCGTGAAGTGGATTGTGCTGAGGTCTGAATGAGAATAGAGAGAACGTCATCTTCTTTCTTTATACAGACGTATATTGTGTGACTAACACTATTTATTGTAGATTAACCGCGTACGTAGTACAGAAAAGCAAGTACAAAATGTGTAAAAAAGAGGGTGATTCTTCACTTTTTCTCAAACTATTTTTCAGGTGTTGAAGCATGTGTCTTGGAATAAGGATCTGTTCACGGCCTTGACTTCAAGTGGATTTTTTTTATATACACAAAGTTATAAAAAAATAAGAAGAAACCTACTGTTTCTGAAGTAAATCTTTTGAATATTCAAGCAAATAGTTTGTTAGTTTGGTGATGACAAATAAAGTTGCTGTCAGATCGTGACGCAAAAATGTTAAAAATTAATGATTTTCTCATTTACATCATAACTAAATATAAACTTTTGTGGACAAACTTAATTGCTTTCTGAAACGATTGTTTTTGTCTTTGGTGCTCTAGCTGAAGAATCAACCTTGTATTCATTTATTTTGTGATAAATAGACTGAACTGTATGCTGTAGATTATCTCATTAACACATTATATGGCACCACTACCAGTAATTACTTTCATTAAAACAAGTACAATATATAAGGCTTATCAAATCACTGGTTAACGTAAATTCAAATTCTGTATGTTTTATATATCTTGACTGCAGACCCCCTGCAGTACTCTCACGGACCCCTGGTCGAAAACCTCATGAAAGATCTCATCAAAGCACATCGTGTGGTCACATTAAAGCTGGACGCGTCGCTCTATGCGAGTGAAATGCTCTGAAATGATCCGTATGTCACACAATCATCCTCCATCCTCGTCTGCGCTCTGATATAATGTGCTTTTACAGTGTGTAAAGTCCACACAGCAGTGCCGTGAGCAATATAAGCTGCTTTAACCGATGATATTTGCACAAGCTCTCGATTTCCTTGAAGCTTCGTTTGAGTGTACGACTGTTCTCTTAGGTTTATATTGCATGTCGGCATGGTAAAGGTCAGACCTTGATAGCTCAGTGAAAATGGGATAATTTCACTGACTACACTTTTGATGTGTGCTCGGTATCTAAATACGATACAGAATAATAATAATCACTATATTTATACATTTACTGAAGGATTTGCTGATGTTAGTCTGTGAAAAACTTGCCACCACAATGCTAGGGTGTTCTGGATGGTTACTGGGGTGTTCTGGGTGGTACTATGGTGTTTTGGGTAGTTACTAGGGTGTTTTGGCTGGTTTCTAGGGTGTTCTGGGTGATCACTACAGTAGGTGGTTTCTGGTTAGTTTATAGTGTGTTCTGGGCAGTTACTACAGCAAGTAGTTGCTAAGGTGCTCTGGGCGGTTACTATGGTGCTCTGAGTGGTTTCTAAGAAGCTATGGGTGGTTACTAGGATGTTATGAGTGATCTCTAGAATAGGTGATTTCTGGTTAGTTACTAGGGTGTTTTGGGTGGTTACTAGGGCGTTTCTAGGGTGGTTCTGGGCAGTTACTACATTAAGTAGTTGCTAGGGTGTTCTGGGCAGTTACTAGGGTGCTCTGAGTGGTTTCTAAGAAGCTATGGGTGGTTACTAGGATGTTATGAGTGATCTCTAGTATATAGGTGATTTCTGGTTAGTTACTAGAGTTTTTTGGGTGGTTACTAGGGCGTTTCTAGGGTGGTTCTGGGCAGTTACTATATTAAGTAGTTGCTAGGGTGTTCTGGGCAGTTACTAGGGTGCTCTGAGTGGTTTCTAGGCTGTTCTGGGCAGTAACTATGGTGTTTTGGGTAGTTTCTAGGGTAATCTGGGTGATCACTAGGATGTTCTGTGTGGTTTATAAGGTGTGATCACTACAGTAGGGGGTGTCTGGTTAGTTACTAAGGTGTTCTGAGTGGTTACTAGGGTAATTATATGGTGTTGTGGGTGGTTACTAGAGTGTTCTAGGTGATCACTACAGTAAGTGGTTTCCGGTTAATTGCTAGGGTGTTTTGGGTGGTTACTAGGGCGTTTTTAGAGTGTTCTGGGTGGTTACAAATAGGGCTGGGACAATAAATCGATGCATCGCGATTCGTGGATCGATTCTGAGATTTTCAGAACGCATCGTGATTCTCTCTCAAATCGTTTCTGAGCTTAGTTTTTTAACAGCAGATGGCGCTGTAGGCTAGTTTTTAACCGCACACTCAAATGCTCACGAATAAGAGCGCTTGTGCATTCGGTTGAGTAATGTAAGTGGTTAAATGTACTTGCACATCGGCTTTTATGCTTTTATGATGCGAGATTAATATAAACACAGCCCACTGTGAACATCCTTGTAATTCGCTTCAACCTTTTCGAACTTTATGAATGATTATTTTAGGTTCAAATGGTGCGTGTGTAAGGAACTGGAAGCAAGCAGTATACGGCTATTTCTAAAGCACGCAGTGCCATCTGCTGTTAAAAACTAAGCTCAGAATCGATTCACGAGAGAATCACGATGCCTTCGGAAAATCTCAGAATCGATGCAGAATTCGATTCGCGATGCATCGATTTATTGTCCCAGCCCTAGTTACAAAAGTGCTCTGTGCAGTTACGACAGTACGTAGCTGCTAGGGTAGTTACTCTGGGCAGTTACTAGGGTGCTCTAAGTGGTTTCTAGGGTGTTCTGGGTGGTTACTATGGTGTTATTGGTGGTTAATATGGTGGATTTGGGTAGTTCTTGTTGGTTTCTATGGTTTTCTGAGTGATCACTACAGTAGGTTGTTTCTGGTTAGTTACTAGGGTGTTCTGGGTGGTTTCTAGTGTGTTCTGTGTGGTTTCTAGGATTTTAAGGAGTTCAGGGTGATCACTACAGTAGGTTGTTTCTGGTTAGTTACTAAGGTGTTCTGGGCTGGTACTAGGGTTTTTCTATGGTGTTCTGGGTGGTTACTAGGATGTTCTGGGTGGTTTCTAGGGTGTTCTGTGTGGTTACTAGGATGTTCTGTGTGGTTTCTAGGATTTTCTGGGTGGTTTCTATGGTGTTATGGGTGTCTTTTAGGGTGTTCTGGGTGATCACTAGAGTAGGTGGTTTCTGGTTAGTTTCAATGGTGTTCTGGGTGGTTACTAGGGTGTTCTGGGCAGTTTCTACAGTAATGGATGCTAGGGTGCTTTGGGTGGTTTCTGTGGTGTTCTGGGGGCAATTACTAGGATGTTCTGGGGTGGATACTAGGGTGATCAGTACAGTAGGTGGTTTCTGATTATTAGAGTTATTAGAGTGTTTTAGGAGGTTATTAGGACGTTTCTATGGTGTTCTGGGCAGTTTCTACAGTACAGTAGTGGATGCTAGAGTGTTTTGGGTGGTTTCTGTGGTGTTCTGGGCAGTTACTAGGATGTTCTGGGGTGGATACTTGAATCTTCTAGGCAGTTACTGGTTACTTTACTAGGTGGTTGTTAGGGTGTTCTGTACAATTCTTCCAGTGTTTCTGGTGGTTACTAGGTGGTTGCTAGGGTATTCCGGGCGGTTTCTGGGGTGTTCTGGGTTACTAAGTGGTACTACTGGTCAAAATCAAATTCCTCAAATCCCTGTCATGTTCTGGTGTCCAGATATGGTTAGTGTTTCTCTTTTCATGAGTCTGTGAGATTTTTTTTCACCTGTTTTATAGCACAATTGATAAAAACTTTAAAACTCAATGCTTTGGAAAGTAAAACAATTTAATAGCCACATGATTTGAGGCATCATTCCTCTCTGTAGCACAAAATATGCAGGACAAATTCGGCTGCAAAATGTACTCGCTGAGCAATAGTAATAGCAGTGATTAGCAAACAGCGCTAATAAACATCAGGCGGCTTAATTCAAGTTAATCATGCAGTTTTCTTTCGGCATCAGCACTTTAATTTTAAGTTATTGTTTTTCTGTCTTGTTTTGTTTTCATCTGTTTATTATTTTTGAGTCAAATCTTCGGTTGTTTAAGATGGTTAGCGCCGGACAACCTCACAAAGCGCCAAATAATCACTCCCGTCTTTTCAATGCCGCTCACTGTCGGTCTTTATTAGCGATTCCCTCAGCTGAAACTACCCAAATTACACATAATGAAATCCAATTAACATTTGGAGTCAGCAATTAAGTTGCCTTCCAGAGGCCTGATGTGAAAAGGGAGCTCATGCGGCTGGACACTTAGCATTAGCGTTAGCGGTGTGTCTGCAAGCCCGCCTCCAAATGTTTACAATCCAATTAACGGCTCCGTTTGTCCTCTCAGTCTGATCTAAATGCCATGTTCACTGAGAATGTGAAGTAAATCCTGGGAAAAACTTTTATATTTCCTCTTAATAAAGGAACAATTTGCTCTTAAAGGTTTTGTCTTTATTTGCTCGCCCTCATGTTCTGTTTCAGACCCGTCTGTTGTTTTCATTCTGTACAACACAGCCTTGGTCTGTCGAGCCCTAAAACGGACAAGATATTTATGGCTTCAGAAGATGTGAAAAATAGCACACAGGTAGTATTGACCACTTTTATGAAAGTTTTTTGTTCTTTTTGGAGTTTGTCAGATGTTATCACCATGAACTGCCATTGTATAAAAATATACAACAATTGTTTTGTTTTGAAATCATTTTATACAATTGATTTTTATTTTTGTAGTGGTTATTGATTACTATTGATAATTCATATTAAAATATTGGGTGATAATAAGAATATTTTTTAGATATTAAAAAAATGTATTTTTAAACCAATTGGATAAAATATTTAAAAAATAAAATAAAAAGTATTTTATTTTTTCCAAAGTAGTATGCTGTCACAACAATTACTTTGTCCAATCAAGAAAAATGTAACAAAAAAAATGCCAAAAATAAATAAATAACCTAGCCACATTTCTTCTTTGTTCAAAACTAGTTTGCTTTTGTGTTCAATTATTTATTTATTTATTTATTTATTTATATAAACAGTATAAAATTATTATTAGTTTAAGAAAAATTACATTTTTTAAATTGATTTTATAAAATATTTAAATTAATTTAAAAAATAAAATAAAATGCATTTTATTTGTTCCAAACTAGTATGCTAGTATGATTTATATGTTTGTTTATTTATTATTTATTTATACAAAATGTAATATTATCATTCATTTATATTTTTTTAATCGATTTTATACAATATTTAAAATAAAATGCCAAATTATGTATTTTATTTGTTCCAAACTATTATGCTGTTTTTTTGTTTTCTATGCAGTTGTTTATTTATACACAAATACATAATTATTAATTATTTGTATTTTTAATTGATTTTGTAAAATATTTGATGAAATCACTTTTATTAAATATTAAAAATAAGATGTATTTTATTTGTTTAAAGCTTGTATGCGGTTGTTTTCCTAAAACATCCATAAATAATTCATGAAGAACAGTGGCTTCGATTTGCATTTTCAACCTCCCATAAGTTGGCATGGAATCAAAATCATGTTGCTCATGGCGTGAGACGCTGAAGAAACCAGGAAGACACATGGAAATGGTCAAAGACGTTCGTATAGTGTGTGTTTACATAGACCAATGATTAAAAACAAATGCTCCCTGTGTAAAGAGCCATTGAGTAATTATTGTGCTAACCTCCCTAATAGTTGATTTAATAATTCTAATAATCATTAGGTGAAAATAATCGCTATTCGAAGCCTGTTTTGTGTCTCAGGGAGCTTGTACACGTGACGGACAGCATCTAATGTCACCGTCGCTCTCCGTGAAGGACCAAGCCCTTCCCTTCAAGGTTTTTAAAGTGCATTAGACCGTCATCCCTGATCCTGCTCTCTTTTTTTCGTCCGTCTGAGACAGGAAGCTCGGTGCGGGTTAAAAGGCTTGTGCCCCTCTATCAGTCCCTCTCCAGCTCTTTGTCGAGAGGCTCGGCAGGGAAAAAAGGGTTTGATGTAGTGACTCGAGACGAGAGCAATTCTCTGAGTCTTGAAATCAGCGCGGCCCATCTGATCTCCCGAGCCCCGGCCGGCGACGCCAGCGACCAATCAGGAGTTAGTATCGGCGTGGACACGACAGCACCTGACCTTCTGTCTCGAAACGCTGCCATTTCTCTGGATTTGTGTTGATAAATAAAGCCAGGGAGAGACGGCATTATGGGGGAATGAGAAAACGCTCTTTTTAGTTTGACGGAGGACGGATCTGGCGAGTGTCCCGGGCTTCTTACTTCAGCAGGTATCGGCTCCATCTGGCTGATTCCTTTCTGATCGTATCGGCTCTAAAGGAACTGGTTTATTTCGAGAATACATGAGGACAGCAGAGATGGCTGTAGATACGGAGCTGTGAGGGCCGGCCGGGGCTTATCAGGGCTCTGCAGATCAGTAGGCGGGGCTCGAGGGTGACGGGCGGCGCTGAAGACCAATCACAGCCTTATTCCACTTATAAAAGAAGAACATATTGGTGATTTATAGGAGGTTTTGCATAGTGCTTTGTAGTGTCTGGTCCTTCTATCTCTGAATTCAGACTGCAAACTCACAATTAAGAAAAAAAGATTTTATTTTTTATTGTTGATATTACTATTTTTATTTTGAGTTTTTGTTTTCATTTGGTTTTATTTCATTATTTTTTAGCTTATTATTATTATTATCATTAATAATAATAATAATAATAGTAGTAGTAGTAGTTATTATTATTATTTGTCCTCTAATGTAACATTAAACTCATAATTTAACTCAAAACTCAAAACAAAATCTGAAAATATATTAATAATACTAAAATTATAATAATAATAATAATAATAATAACAATATCTAAATCAATTATTAAAACAAAAAAGTTAAATAAAATTTTATTTGATTGTTTTTTGAGATGATTATTATTATTATTAAACTATATTTTATTTTTATTATTATTAAACTAAACTTGCTTTAACTAAGATTTGTATTATTTATTTTATGGATTTAGTGTGAGATCATTCTTATTATTATTATAATTAATCTTATAATTAAACTCATTAGATTAAATATTTGTTTCGTTTTTATTTTATTTTGAAAAATATTATTATTATTATTAAACTACTAATTATTATTATTATTATTATCTTGTTATAACTAACTTTTATAAGATTTTGATTTTATGAATTTAGTTTGATATTATTATTATTATTATTAATCCTTAAACTCATAACTTAGATCAAATATTTTGTTTGCTTTTTTATTTTATTTGGAGATGATGATGATGATTATTATTATTTTTATTATTATTATTATTATCTCAGTCCTCTAATTTCATAAGAACATATCTATTTAGCTCAAAGAAAATTAATTTCACCAAGTGATGCCTTAAAATAAATCAAAAGATGATGATGATGATTATTATTATTATTAGTCCAATGAAACTCATAATTAAACTCACAACTTATGTAAAAAACATTAATTGGTTTTTAGATTTTTATTATTAATATTATTATTATCTCAGTCCTCTAATTTCAGAAGAAAATATCTATTTAGCTCAAAGAAAATTAATTTCACCAAGTAATGTGATAAAGTAAATCAAAAGATTTTATTATAATACACACAGTGGTTTTTGGCGAGACTGATTTAAATGACATTATAAATGAGTTGGATACAACTGGAATATTTGAGAAGTAAAATTACAGGCAAAGATAATTAGATTTTTCTCCAATGCATAAACAAGATAAATAAACGACAGATTAGAAGGTTTTACCTCGACTAATTTGACCAAAAGCTAAAATTAATCAGTTAGCACGTGTAAGACCTAAAAACAAATCTCAATCTCTGTGAAAATCATAATACAGTTGTTGTAGCTTTCATAGCTTCAAAAGCGTGGTCTGAATGAATCTCAGGTTCTTCATCTGAAACACTTTCAGCCGCTTTCCGTTCAGAAACGAGAGCATTCTGTCATTAGCTCTCATTAATATTCAACGAGCGCACTTATCTCAGATGAACGCAGCTGACGGATCTATCAGAAAGTCATAACGAATGATAAATCATGCTGTTGTCCTTCGTTTCTGCATGTTGCGTGCTTTAATTAGTCTAAATTGGGAGCAGAAGAAAATGAATAAAGATGATCGCTGAAGTTACGGCGAAGCTCGGCGCCGGAGGGGCCACTGGTGGAACTGAGACATACTGACATTTTTAGCGGTGTAATTATTGTAATTAATGCTAGATGATGACCTGTGCGCACGGGTTTTGAGGCGTAAGAGATGGAAATGACTTAGTCACCAAAATACTCGAGTTTTCAGTCTGCCAGATTGAACTACTTGTAGTAAAGTGTCGCCTGATTAATGTTGTGAACTGAATGAATTACGTGACATGAAATGCCGTAAGAGTGTCTAGTTCAATAGTAAGTTTACTATTGAAACTCCTTTTCCGATGAGTTAATTTAATTATTTATATAATTTATTTTATTTTTTTATTGTAAAATATATGTGTACATGTAAAATAATTAATATAAAATAATATATATAAAGTAATATAATTAATAAAATGAAATAAAAAAAAATAAAGTTAAATAATTTGTATTTGAAATGTAATTAATGGTGAGTTTTATAGTATATTAGTATAGGACAGCGTAGAAATGACAGGAAACGAAGTGGGAGAGAGAGAGAGACGGAGGCGGGATCGGGAAAGGTCCTCGAGCCGGGATTCGAACTCGGGACACCCGTAGCGCAACGACTATGTCAGTGTACTGCCCGCAAGGCTATCGGCGCCAACAATTGGTGACTTTTCTGACTTTATCACATTTTCCCGTTTCCTGGGAAACAACAAGGTTTTTTATTACCGTATTGTCCCGAATATAAGACGATGTTTTTTTCTTGGAAATACATCTGAAAAAACGCGGTCGTCTTATATTCAGGGTCTAGACTCAACTGAGCTTTTCATGATACTTAGCCTTTTTAGTCTATAATATTACTGAAGTGTTTATCTAATTTAACGACATGCTTTTAATTCTATTTATGTTCATGTCTTTTGGCATATTTTACATCCTTTATGAAGCTTGACGGCTCCAGATGACGTTTTGCGCAATAGAGCATCGTGAACATGCTTCAAAACATCTTTTTTCTAGTTCCCCGTGAGTCGCGCGTGTTTGGAACGACATAAGTGCGAGTAAACCATGACAGGATTTTCATTTCGGATGAACATTTCCCAGAAAAATGACTTTAAATCTTCAATTTTGCAGAATAATATCGCTCTCACCCCACATTCGCTTCAAACAAATGTGGTTTCGGGTAGCCGAGAAGCATTTGCCGCGGCCTCCTAACAAAGACGGATGTCTCTCGTTCGGAGGAGCTGATGGAGGGCCTGTCATATGAAGTGAGATCACAAAGGTCTGTTGGTGCACCAGCAGGGGAGCGTATTTTTTAATAAAGGAAGAGTGTGTGTTCCTCAAGTGTGTTTCCCAGTCTGACAGGCACATGCGCCACGCTGAGCCTGTACGCCGCAGTCTCTTGCGTGGGCTCCTTTCTGAATGAGAGCGAACAGGCTCTAGCCTGTTTTGCTGTCCATCTCTCGTCCGCTCTTTGTCATCAGCATCCCGAGTTTATTTCCTAGAGGTATTTCTTTTGAAGCACTGAAAAATTCAATTACAGGGTAATCCTTTGATTTGCGTAGCATCTGGGCCGCGGATCTCCGGAAAGGCTTGGCAAGAAAATAAGGGAAGGAGATTCGCAAACTGCAAAATATGACTAATAAAGTGCCTGTTTATTAGCAAATTTGAAACTGTAGCTTCCTAAGCCAAGTTACTCAGAATATAATATATAGCAATGCTAATAATATAATATAGCCATGCAAATCAGAAAAGCAGTTAGCTACACAACAAATTGCTAATAAAAATCAGCTAACTACATTGAAACCCTTTAGAATTATCACATAAAAGGACTCAGATCAAAAGAGTACCTGGCACAGTTTAACGCAACTGAAAATGTAGCGCTAGTAGAATTTAGCTACAAAAAGGCGCAAAATGTCACTTACAATTAAATTTGGAATCAAATGAATCATTTTAACCAGTTCATTCAAATGAATTATACAAATGAACTGGCTCACTAAAACAAGTCAGACTTCCAAGCACTATTTGAATCAGAGATGTACTTATACCGATTTGTTGTGTACTTGTTAGCTAGTTGTGCGAAAAGTTGTACTATTTTCAAACGTGCCCCGCTACTGTCACGCTAGTGAAAAATGTTGCTAGGTTAGTAGCATGACTTCTTTTAGTAAGTTCAACTAAGGCGTAGTTAAAATGAAAAATGTTGCAAAGATTGCTAACATTTAGCTACTCACTGGAAAATCTACGCTAGTAGATAGTATTTACGCTACTGAGAAATGTGGCTAGGTTATTAGCATGGCTTCTTCTCAACATTGCTGTTTACTTTCAGCTAAGAGCTAGTTAAAAAGAAAAATGCTACAGAGAAATATTCGCTAACATGCTAATTTTTAGCAACTCGCTGGAAAATCTGTGCTTTAAGTAGATAGTCTATAGTTACGCTACTGAGAAATGTAGATAGGTTAATAGCATGACTTCTCAACTTGCTGTTCATTTCCAGCAAAGAGTTCAGAGAAAAAATGTTGCAGAGAAAGGCATGCTAACATGTTAAGACTCTAACGTTTAGCTACTCAATGGAAAATCTAAGCTTTTTTCAACAAGTAATTAGCATGGCTACTTCTTAACATTACCCCGTTTACTCACTTCCAGCTAATTACGAAGAAAAACACTGCAGAGAAAGAATGCTAGCATGCTAAGACTCAGCTACTCGCCGATATCAAGTTTTAAACGACAACACACTGGCTATTGCAACATTGTAGATTATGTGTAATTATCTGTTGTATTTGCTGACAGTTAGCAAGTTAGCAAACGTTTATCCTGGCTACCTTGATATGTACATCCTCACAAAACTAGCATAGAGGATACTTGTATCTTTCTCTCAGAGACGTGCAACAATCCAGAGACATAAGTGGTGCATGCTTAGGTTTTGGAGCTAGCGTGCTAGTTTTGCGTGACTAGCGAGGTCAAGCCAAGTAAATGGAGTGTTTGTTTTGAAGGTTGTTTGTCAGGGCGGCAGAGGAGACCCGTGTTGGGGCATGATGCTGGGGGTGGTGGGGTGGGCCAGCCTGTTTTGATGGATACAGAAAGCATTCTACTCCCACAGCAATTAGCTGATTCTCCGCTAGAGCCGAGTTGTCAGGCTGATGGAGTCTCTCTGGCCTCGGCTGTCAAGACATCCATGTGTTTGCTTTGTGCTTGACCTGCTCTCTGGCTCCTCTTAACTGGATTGTAACGAAATTGAAGCGCGCTCCTCAGAGGCTTTAACGCTAACATCACCCGCACAACATTTACCCGCTGTTCTTTTGTAGAGACTTTGTAGTGTTTTAATTTCCTTGAAGTCCACTTAAAAATCAATCAGGTTCTAAAATATGTACATTTATGACTAAATAGTTTTTTAACAATTAGCTATAATTGCTTTTTTATGATTAGCTATAATGATTAGGTTAGTTATAATAATTAGATTAGTTATTCTATATGTAATATATAATGTCAATCATAATTGATTTTGTGTAGAGGATATTTTCTTCGCTTTTGGGTAGTTAGTTAGCTATTTTGTGTGACAATTTTCATTAAAATTTCCCCTAAATTCTCATTATTGTGCAAATAACAATTTTATAAATATAATATATTATTTAAATTGTAAAGTACATTACAGTAAAGTTGGTTGTATTGCCTTTAAATGTCTTTTTTTTAAATAATAGTATTACAGTGTTTTTTATACACAAGAGTAAAATGTTAAATTTTTATTAATTTTATTTCATTCATTTTATTTATTAACATTATCCAATCAGATTTCACATGCTCATGGTTGATGTAAAATAATGTGACAATTTCTTATATATATATATATATATACTGTGTATATATATATATATATATATTTTAAATATTATTATTTTTCAAATATATGAAATTAGTTAAGGTAATAATGTATATTTAATATAATGTAAATTTTATATACAAATATTTTTGACAATATGATTTTATTGTGATAGAATCACATTAAATGATAAATTATGTGAGTAAAACATGCTCTTTCAGCCTCACCAGCACTAACTGTTCTTTTTTTCTCGCAGAAGCATCAGCTAAATCCAGCCTGCCATAATAACTGTCCGAGAGGACAAGTGAAGCACTTAATCTGCCATCCTGAATCGAGTGCAGACGAGCGGATGCGTACCAGACTCCTGCCTGGAGCACAAGAGGGCGGAACGGGGCGTTCCTGGTGTCCGGCAGAGGTCGATACTCACGCCAGGAGGACTAAAGGGTGACACCGCAGGCCGGCCGGCATTATGTGTGAATGTTTGCAGCTGACCGACACAAACCGCTGCGGATCTTTGAGCTGTAGGTGTACTGATCTTATGTGAGGACATGGTGCTGAACAGGAGTGCGATGAAGCGTGACGACTGCCAAGAGATGTCTGGATCTCTGCTTTGTGTGCTTTATGTATAAATGTGACCTAAATAAAATTTAATTCACATGTAATTCACACCAAAATGAAAATAGAAAATAATATATTATATTTTGCATAAAGAAAAGGAAGCCTGTTTTTGGCAGGAGTTTTTTTTTTTTAATTGTGACGTTATTTTCATGAAAATTATTACTAATTTTCCCATGGAATTCTAATTTTTTTAAACTTTATTTAAAAATAAAAAAACTAATGAATCCTATTTTCTAAGATAAGAAATATAATGTTATGCATAAACAAAATTTACAATTTAATTTATTTTTTAAAAAGGAGAAGAATATTTTAGGCCTAAAAAAATCTTTCATAAAATGTCCTGCACTGTAACATGATTTGCATGTACATTAAGTGCAGAAAATGTAAATGTACTATATTTATGCAAATAATATTACAGTGCAGGAAATATTCATACAAAATATTACATTTTTCATCTTAAAACAAATATTACCATAAAATGTATATGTTATTATTTTAAGTATTTTATGTACTTAATATTGATGGAAATAATGCAGGAAATGTTTATGCAAAACATTAAATTTATATCTTTAAAAAATAGCATTCATTTGTTTTTAAATAAAATAAATTTTAAAGTAATAAATAAATTCTAAAGATCTCATAACAATTGTGACCCTGGAGCACAAAAGCAGTGTTAAGTCGCTGGGGTATATTTGTAGCAATAGCCAAAAAAATGAAGCTTATTTAGTCAGCTTTCATATGATGGATAAATCTCAATTTCAAAAAATTGACTCTTAAGACTGGTTTTGTGGTCCAGGGTCACAATTATTATTGCATGCTGTCATGTTTAAATGTTTAAGATATTTTTCTATTTTTCCCACGTTTCTTAGTCAACATTCACATTTCCTTGCAGTTTATTTGTCCTTTTCCTAACATCCGTTCAACACCATCCTTCCACTATCCCGCCTTGATTTTTCTTATATTGTCATTTTTAGCCAGAGCTTAAGTTGACATATCTATTTATTGATGGGTTTAGTCGTGTAGAGTGCTGAACAGTTGGAGCTGTTTAGGTATCGACCCGTCGGTTATGTGGCTCTCTGAAGCCTCTGCGCTCTTATCAGCATAGTGGATGCGCGTTAGATAAGCGGCTATCTGATATATCGCACACCGTCCCAACAGCATCCTCTGCGCTGCGAGAAATCAATGCCCAACGCTGCTTAGAAGACACTCGTCATGTGAAGACAACCGTTTGCAAAACCGGTTGAGCTGAGAGAGGACAGGAAGTTCTAAATGATGGCCATTTTGAAAGCTTAAAAAATGATGCAAACGTAATTGACGTTTCAACTTCAAAACATTTTTTTATTTTGTTGTTGGCATGGCATTGCAAAAACGTTCTCACAATGTGACAGTTTTTCGAAAGAAATGTTTTGCAAAAAAAAAATTGTGCACAGAAATTATTTTGTTCAGTATATTGATTTCAATTGCGTTTGTTAGCATGTTGCTAAAATATTGACTCTCATAAGAATAAAAATACAGGACATAATATAGGTTTTGAGTCAATTTTTTAATTATATCGTTATTATATTGTTAAAGTGCATTATGGGATTGCCTTTTCTATGAACAAGGCGTTATTTCGCATTTGGTATTTTGTGGTAATTTACGTGAATTTTTTTTTTCACAAGTACTTTGCAATTACAATAACAGTCCCATAGCTTCCGAAAGAAACCGTCTGTAGAAATTATGCACAAACAAGAGCTAACAGAATTCCATTTCCTCAAACCGTTAAATCAACTATGTTGCATGTTTTTGACACAGGATACAAATATTTTGTCAGCAGTTTTTTTGCTTTTCAGACTGTACGTTTACGCTGTACGATGTCTCGGAGGTCTTCATGAATAGGCATATGTTAATATAATGCGATAATCAACCTTTTGGCAAATTTTTCAACTTCAAAACATTTTTGATTTGCTGTTGACACTTGACATAGTGCTCACAATGTGACAATTTTTTCGTAAGAAGTGGTTTTGCAAAGAAAATTTGTGCACAGAATTTGTGTTCTGTATTAATTTTGTCTGTGTTTGTTAGCTAAACTAATGACTCGTATAGTAAGAATGAAAACAGCACAATGTAAGGCAAAATAGTCAAGTAAAAATGTTGAGTACAATTTTTAATTATATAAAACTCTGACTGGCATCTTGGATTTATTTTTTGAGTGAGCTTGTTTTCGCATTTGGTACTTTGTAGTAGTTTATGCGCAGACGTACTTTTTTATTTATTTTTATTATCGGATTTTGCAGTTACAATAACATTCACATTGCTTCCAAAAGAAACCATCTGTGAGAATTATGTGCAAACAAGAGCGACGTTTTCTCTAAACATTAAATTACCAATGTTATGTGTTTCTGATGCAGGATAGAAATAGTCTTCTTGTATATTTATGTCGAACAATGTCTCAAAAGTCTTCGTTAATAGGCGCCCATTAACATTTTAGCAAATTTTTTACTTCAAAGCAGACTTTGATTTTGTTGTCGACACATCTTAAAAATGCAGAGCTCGCAATGTTAAATTGTTTCGTAAGAAATGGTATTGCGAAGAAAATTTGCGCACAAAATTATTTCTGCAGGAAGAAGGTACATTTTTTTATTGTTTTAAGCCTTTCTTTTTACTCTGTCTGCCATCTTGGATTTTTTTTCAGTGCACTTGTTGTCTCTTATGGGATTGCCTTCTCTGCAGAAGATTTTTCATAACGAGTCTCCATTTTCATAGTTGGTACTTTGTGGTAGTTTGTGCATTTAATTTTCAACTATTTTGCCGTTACGATAACATTCCAATTGCTTCTGAAATAAAAACATTTGTCCATTTAAATGACTATATTTTAGATTTTATGCACGCATGCAATTCTATTTTAGCCGTTAACGTTGAGTATTTGACCAAGTATACGAGTATTTCGTCAGAAGTTCTTCTACTCTTCTAACTACTTGTCGTACGATGTCTCCGAGGTCTCCGTTAATGGGCATCCGTTGCGTGTCCCATAGTTGGACGTTTCTGTCTTTGATGTTCACCTATTAGATATCTGGCTGAAGTGTCTCTCCTCGTTGTGCGTCCCCGCACTCTCATTATCACTCTTGCCAAGTTACCTTTGAAGTTGTTTTTACTTTTCTAAATTTATCCCCGCCAACACAATTTTAACAGCTCATTAAGATACAAAAGCGCAGCATCTTGACTAAAACACTGCATAATTAAAAATGATCAAGCCGCCAGTCTTTGCTTGTAGAGCTGTTTTCCTGTTGAGTTTTGACCAGACTGTGTTCGTTTTACTAATTTAACTATTTTTAACCAGTCCTAATGTTCTGTTAATGCTTAGTTTTTCTCTCTACCAGTCAATTCACAAATGTATTTCCTTAAAAATTGGCTAAAATTAAGCTATCAATACTCATTAAGTAAAAAAACCCAAATATTGGCAGACAATCTGGTTATTTGTGGTGTGTGGAACTTTTAGAAGCTATTCATGCTAATCTACTGTTAGCGCGGGTGAGTGACCCAGTGCATTGTGGGCCACGGGTGGTAGTGCTGGCCTTTGCGAGCTAGTTTTATTCACTCGCTGTGAAGGAGGTCGAAGCCTGAGGCCAGAGATCATCTTTTTGTTCCAGCTCTCTCTGATAAAACCCCGACCTCTTATTTCACTTTGGCATTCTAGAGCGCTTTCCTACAGAGCCAGTGCTATTGTTGCCCTATTCATACGCGTTTGACGGTTGTGTGTTTGTGAGTGTATGAACATGTGTGTGTTTCTGAAGAAAATACAGGAAAAGCCGGAGCTAGAGGTGCGCAGTATGACCAAAATCTATATCGCAGTATGAATATTTCATATTCATATTATATATTCATACAATTATTAAATAAAATTGTAAATAGGATTATTAAATAGATTAAAAATACATTATGAAAATAAATAAAATAATAATATAATCCTTTTTTTCTTTTATTATTTAAAAAAAAAAGATTTAAGTATTTTAA
>NW_015654494.1:597048-598526 GCF_001515625.1 Sinocyclocheilus rhinocerous
TCATCTCAGTATGGCTGCTGCCATCTTGAGTAAATTACGTCATTTGGAGCCCGAGTCTGCGCAGTAGAGATTCGTTTGGAGCCAGAGTCTCCAGCTGAAGACACATGAAGAGCTCAGGAGCTCCTATTGCTGCTCTCATTCACAAAGGTCGAGCCAGGAGCATTTGAGGTCGCGCATAATGGTCCGTCTGACTTATTTATGAAGGGAAACATTGATTTCTTTTTCTTTCAATCGCTGTAGACGTTTTGTGTCTTGGACTGGGTCTGAACACACAGATGCATGAACTAGATTAAATGCAGTCACTGATTCAATTGTGGTCAAACGTATTTCAGAGCTTCTACAGTTAAAAAAAAAAGACCATGTGACCTTGTTTCTTCAACATGCCCATGATGCATTGTGTCTGAATCCATGCTTTTGTCTGGCTGAGATTTTAAAGACTGCTGGTTATAAATAGCATGAGACCAATCATCATTGTGAATGCAAAGCGGCGTTAACATATGCAGGAGTTGATTGAGCGCAGCCATCAAGATACGACATACAAAGTTTCATGAATGAATGCAGAGCAATTGCAGACTCAAATACACTGAACTACTTCATAAAATAAAAAAAATTGTGTTAAAGGACAAAACAGAGCAATTGTTGTCACTTTTTGGAGCTGGAGAGCTTCCTCATGTATTCAGTTTCACTGTATATTTTGTTGTTGAAAAAAGAGCAGCTTGAACATTGTCCTAAACATCTCCTTTTGTGCCCCAAAGAAAGAAAGATGAATTTTGAACAACATGAGGGTGATGTTCCTCTGAAATATTCCTATGAATATTGATGATTTGATACTTAAAATTGTTTGCTTGCATACAGGAAATGGTATTTAAGTTCATGTTTTTATGCAGTAGAATTAGCATGACTTGTGACTAATAACTTATGACTTAATTTAATACAATGTAATATATACATTTAATTATTCAATTATATATAAAATAGTAGTCTGTTTCATATAATAAATGTAAATCAAAACATATTTATAATATATGACCATACAATATTATATATTAACATACAGATACATAAATCAGTATTTATTTAATAATTTATTATATGTTTAAAGTACAATAATTTACAAATGATTTGAATATAAATTAATATATACATGTGTATATTCCAATTATATATAAAATGGGTTTCCATATATTATCATAAATTAAATTTAAATCAAAACACGGATTATATATATGATTATACAATATTATATATTATTATATAAATATACAATGTAGTAATTTATTTAATAAATAATCATTTATTATACACAAACACACACACACACACACACACATATATATATATATATATATGGAAAAATTGATAAATTGTATATAAACTAAACTTATTCAAATATATATTATTTTTAATATATAATTACAGTATATATATATATATATATACATACTGTAATATATATATATATATATAATACTGTAATA
>NW_015654494.1:599418-599574 GCF_001515625.1 Sinocyclocheilus rhinocerous
TATTATACACAAACACACACACACACACACACATATATATATATATATATATGGAAAAATTGATAAATTGTATATAAACTAAACTTATTCAAATATATATTATTTTTAATATATAATTACAGTATATATATATATATATATACATACTGTAATATA
>NW_015654494.1:599680-611613 GCF_001515625.1 Sinocyclocheilus rhinocerous
AACATATATCAGCGTGATAACAACTACCTTTAATGACCAAAACCATCTTTCGGAAAATTGTATTGGAAGTGTAATTTATTTTTTTATTTTGACTCAAGTCCCATTAGTTTACATGGAGAGGGCGGGGTTTATGACCTGTACTGCAGCCAGCCACCAGGGGGCGATCAAAGATCCCGCAGCTTCACTTTTCAGGATGTGTGAGACACAACATAATTTATTAGCCTACATATAAAATACAATAATAACTAATTGAATACATAATTAACATGTATAGTGCTAGAACTTAAACAGTGCTGAAAGTGACAGATTCCCAAATAAAGAGCATTATGGTAAAACTTTTCTCTTTTCATATATTCCCCAGTCACATGCTTGGCTATAATGTTTAATAAGCCTGAAATTCACATTCAATCGTTTAATTTTTGAGGTGGTGTGTAATTACATTAATTTGAAATCTCTTGGCTCGTGAAGCCGACAGACTCTCTGACGACACACCTCTTAAAATACTTAATTGAAGCAAAGACGCGCGTGAAAGCAGCGCGTGCGCTTACTCACCGGCATTAAGCAATTAGCCGCCTTTGATAGACAAAACCTGCCATAATCTCATTAGTCTTTAATAGACAAATTGCAGTGGTTTGAAAAGACTTGTAAAGTCTGCTTCAGGTACGGAGGCAGAGCGGGAAAATACAGCTCTCTAAATGAACTTTCAATGATTTATTTAGGCGTATTAGCATTATAGTGTAGGAACATGGGCCTCAGCGCATACATGCTCCATTAATAGCGGCATAACACGGCATTAAGCTGCTGAAATGTCCTGAAGTGCGGGATAATGTCAGCCTGTAGTTTCTCACATCAACACAAACCAAATAAGCAGCAGCCCTGGATCCTTGCGACAAAACATTATTGTTTTCCTCTCACCTCTAATAGGATTTCTCGGGTGTCTGCGGCGCGCTGAATTACTACCGAATAACGGCAATAAAGCAGAAACACACTGACAGGATCTCTCTCCAGCGGGCCGTGCGGCGTTATGAGCGGGCTCGTTTGCGATATTGGACCTTTCTATCATCCCGCTAGCGGAGAGCGGCGGATCACGGGCCTGGGAAGGTGTTGATGAGGGAGAGAAGAGGAGCGCTGCCGCGTTCAGCCGTTACAGCCGTTACTGAGCCGGAAGCCGAGGCCGTTTAAAAACTTGCGCGCTTTCACAGAGCGGGAGAAGATAGTGTGAAACTGAAGCTATTAAAGCTGCGTGTAGTTTTCATAACTAAAGTTTCACACTAGCTTCTCCAACAGTGTTTACTTAAAAGTGAAGTGTGTAATATCTTAAATGTGTAGTTATACATGTTTACTATCCTTTCATATTGTGTGTATATATATATGTTATGAAAATATCAAAGTATATTGTTTTCAATGTAATAAGCATGTGTATCTATAGCATAGATTTTATGAAACAACAAAATGTATTAATTATAAAAATTAATGTTACTACACTTATAATACAAATATAGTTTTTATTATATTAACATTAATTAAATTTTATAATAATTAAATTTTTTTTGTTATATGTATATAATTTTTATTATATATGTTTTATTTTATTAGTATATTTTATGATTTTATTATATATAAATTATAAAATACATATAAACATTATATAAATAGTTAAGAAATATAAATTATATTTTATTTTTGTTTTATACATATGAAAATATCAATAATACAATAAAAAGGATATGTAATACATATTTTAATTTCACAAAACAAATATAACATAAGAAAATATCTGTTTACAAACATACAATTTGTAAAATAATTATTTAAAAAAAATTTGAATATAGGCCTAAAAAATGTTTTATGTATATATTAGTGCTTATATATATATATATATATATCAACAATAAAATGAAAAGAAATATCAAAAACACTTTTGTAAAATAATCATTTAAACCGATTTTTGAATCATTAGGTTAATGATTAGCAAACGTTTTTATTACCATGCTGTAGGTTTTTGCACTTTTCTTTTAAGCACTTGTAATGTTTGCATATATAAAATATACTTCATAAGTTGTTTAATGTTTCATGCCAGGGGTAACTGACTAATTTTGAGTTAGACTGAAGTTAAGTATTACTGCTGAACAGGTTTAGCTAGTTTTGTGCTTAGTTGTTCTCCCAACTTAACCAGCAGCTGAAATCTCTCTTGAATGATGAAAACAGCTCAGCTAGGCCAGGCTAGGACAGCCGCTAACCACCTTTAGCTGTTTTTTGTCAGTAGGGAGGTAATGCTAATGGACGAGTGAGAGAGATATTAATTAAAACTTTTATTCTCTTGCTTTTTTGCCACAGATATTGAAACGAGGAATACTTAACGTCGCTGTGGGAGTCGTTCCAGTGAGCACAGAGTTTTATTGACACGACCGCCGCACATCTGCGCCGTAGCACATCTGCCAATGCTAACGCTAAACTGAGCAGAATTATATTTGCACAGTAATTTTATTATGTATTTCAATAACGCAACTCTCCGGTGTAAAATCACGTCTGTTATGGAGACGAAATCTCGCCTGCGTTGTGTTATATTGCGAGCTGTTGAATTAAACAGAGCCGAATCTGGAGTGCAGTGCTGCTTTCTGAGGCCCAAAGCAAAGAAAAACACAATTATGAGTGGCACAAAACACAGAAACCACAATAAATCGCAGACAAAGAGAGCAATTTATTCTCAAATGCTCTTCTTTTTCCATTCTGAGAGGTGTAAAGTGCACAAAAATAGCTTCAGCTTTGAGTTTTTCCACACAAAAGCATCAAAGAAGGAGAATCAAATTTATGTTGGATGGTCGTTGAGTCAAATTTCTATCTCAAATGAGCCAAAAAGCAATGTTTATGATTTTTCTGTTGTATTTTTATGTTTGCAGGCTGTTACTGATTTACTTCAGCCCTGTTTATACTTGAGATGACAACAATGCGAGTTATTGTCACAGTTGCACTACTGAGTGGAGTACGGAGCAAGGAACGGAGGGAGACGAGGAGTACATCATTCCAGAGAATTTTAATTATAACAAGGAACACGGAAAACTCACGTAGCACATGTAGACATAAACAATACCGGACGCTGAACTGAAAACAGGGAACAATATATAAACACATGACAAGACGAGGGGATGACGAGACACACCTGGGATCAATGTAAATAAACGGGGAACACCTGGAATTAAATCAACATAATCAGGACAGAAACAGGAAACTAACCAAATATGGGCATAAACACTGAGACACAGGGAGCACATGGGGAACAAAACACAACACAAGCCTGACATGACGCCCCCCTCCGGAAAGCGCATCCTCGCGCCATACAACATCAAAGGGGTGGGAGGGTCAGCTTCTTTAGCAAGGCAGTGGTCGTCTTGGAGGTGCGTTTGGGGTCGTTATCACGTTGGAATACTGCCCTGCGGCCCAGTCTCCGAAGGGAGGGGATCATGCTCTGCTTCAGTATGTCACAGTACATGTTGGCATTCATGGTTCCCTCAATGAACTGTAGCTCCCCAGTGCCGGCAGCACTCATGCAGCCCCAAACCACGACACTCCCACCACCATGCTTGACTGTAGGCAAGACACACTTGTCCTTGTACTCCTCACCTGGTTGCCGCCACACACGCTTGACACCAACTGAACCAAATAAGTTTATCTTGGTCTCATCAGACCACAGGACATGGTTCCAGTAATCCATGTACTGAAAAAAATAACTATTAAGATTTACTTAAAAAAATTTTGGTAACAAATTGCACGAACACATTTTAAGTAAATTTTACTGCTCTAATATCAAGTACAACTTTCTCACTATTATTAAGTAAAATCTACTTACTAAACTTAACATTCATGAAGAAATTAAATATAATTGCACCCTAATTAAGTAAATATTACGTAATTATATTTAATTTAAAAGTGTTTATTTAAAGTAATTAAGTAAAGTTTATTTATTATTTTATAGACAGGAACCTTGCATTTATAAAAATATTAAGTAAATCCTACTATTATTTACTGAAGTAAATAAGTAGATTTTATTATTTGTTTTGATCGAGATGTCCCATTTACTTAGTTTTATGAATATATATTACTCCCGATGTAAACATTGCAAATTTTTTTTTTGATTAATATAACCACATAAACTGTATTCATTTTGTCTCTACCAGGGGTTCTCAACTCTGGCCCTCAAGGTCCACTTTCCTGCAGAGTTTAGCTCTAACCCTAATCAAACACACCTGAACAAGATCCTCAGGGTCTTCAGGATTACTAGAAAGTTACAGGTTGCTAAACTCTGCAGGGACATGGACCTCGAGCGCCAGAGTTGAGAACCTCTGGTCTATACCTTTATCACAAATCACACAAGTAAAATACAATTAAACTCTTTATTTTTCCAACATTAATAAAAGTGAATCAGTCACATTCACATGACCTACTAAAGTCTGGACACAAGTTTTTAAAGGTGCAGTTCTTCAGTGTTGTCACATGAAAAGATATAATAAAATATTTACAAAAATGTGAGGGGTGTACTCACTTCTGTGAGATACTGTATATATACACACACACAGTGCAAAAGTGCATTTTCTTTTGAATGTGTGTGTTTCTTAATTAAGAATTAAAATTGCATAGCAATGGTAAGTGAAACGTTTTCTTTCTGCTAGCACACATGATCTTATGAAACTTGGCATCAACAGGCCCACATCAACACATTTAATCTTTAATGTAACACCCAAATGCTCTATTAAAGAGAAGAAAACACTGGTTCCTCTTCCTTTGTTTTGGCACTGCGCTACAAACAAGCTCTAATGCTAATAACACACGCAAAAGATTTCAGAGACGTCTTTGAACTGAAAAAAACACTGACAAAGACACAACCTTGGAAACCGATAGCAGTCTTTATATAAAGTCTCAGACTCATCCGACACGTGTAACATCAACATTTACCTTATAATCTGACGAATTTCCAAATGAAAAAGCTGCCAGCTCGCGTACTTCACGCTAACGGATGAGTTTCTCTTGATGTTATAGTAGGGTGACCATACGTGCCATTTTCCCAGGACGCGTCCTGGGAAAATGGCACGTATGGTCACCCTATGTTATAGAGCTGCTTGAGTCAAACGAACGACTTTAAAGACTAAAAAATACAACCAGACGTGATGTAACCATCATTATGAGATGAAGGACGATCCTTTATTGGTTTTCAAAGCGCTTTCTTCTTGTTTCTTTCTTTAATCAACCAGCTATCATTCTTGTTGTTAGCATCATCTTGACCCGCTTTGGTTTCTCTGAAATATCTGAGCACATCAGACGAAGCGGAGGGAAACCGTCCTTGAATTAAAGCACACAATTAGGTGTGTTTTATCAAGATTTTAATGATTCGCTGGCGGATTGAAGCGGGTTTATTTCCGCTCCTCTGGGGTTTGCCGCGTTAGCAATGTTATTTGGCCTCTGGCCTAAACAAGCTTCAGGAGCCCGAGAGACAGACCTGAACTACACGTGAACCGTTTCGCTAATTGAGCCGTTTGATTTCACAAGCTAGAAGAAAAATTAACCATTTAAACTGATTGGAGATTGTGATTGAGACTCTCCCGGACTCATTTCTGTAAACCACACGTTTGCTAATGCTATTTGTGTTTCTTTAGTCTCGCTGACGACGTGTTCAAGAGGAGAGCCTGAGACTGTTAGCTAAACACAATTAAAACACACCGGTGAGTAAAGAGTATTTATTTATTTATTTATATAAATGTCTGATTGGTGCAAGTCGTCACATGTTGCTGTTAGTCAAAGCAATAGTTTGATATTCCTCTGTGTTTGTATTATTGCACTAAAACCACTCAGGAACCCTTGGCAACAACCACTTAGCAGTGCCTTAGCAACTGCCTAGAACACCTTAGCAACCGCATAACAACATGTAAAAAACACTCAGAACACCTTAGCAACCACATAGCAACATAAAAAAACACTCAGAACACCTTAACAACTGCATAACAACATTTAAAAAACACTCAGAATACCTTAACAACCACATATCTACTTTCCAAAAACACTCGGAACACCTTAACAACCACATAACAACATAAAATACCACTCAGAATACCTTAACAACTGCATATCTACTTTCCAAAAACACTCTGAACACCTTAACAACTGCATAACAACATTTAAAAAAACACTCGGAACACCTTAACAACCGCATAACAACATAAAAAACACTCACAACACCTTAACAACTGCATATATACATCCAAAAACACTCAGAACACCTTAAAAACTGTATAACAACATAAAAAAGAACACCTTAGCAACCACATATGTACGTTCAAAAACACTCTGAACACCTTAGTGTTCCGTCCAAAAACACTTAGAACACCTTAGCAACCACAAAAGCAACATGTAAAAACACACTCAGAACACCTTAACAACTGCATATCTACATCCAAAAACACTCAGAACATCTTAAAAACTGCATAACAACATAAAAAAACCTTAGAACACCTTAGCAACCACATATGTATGTTCAAAAACACTCAGAACACCTTAGCAACCGCTAAAGCAACATGTAAAAACACACTCAGAACACCTTAACAACTGCATATCTACATCCAAAAACACTCAGAACACCTTAAAAACTGCATAACAACATAAAAAAACCTTAGAACACCTTAGCAACCACATATGTATGTTCAAAAACACTCAGAACACCTTAGCAACCGCTAAAGCAACATGTAAAAACACACTCAGAACACCTTAACAACTGCATAACAACATTCAAAAAAACACTCGGAACACCTTAACAACCGCATAACAACATAAAAAACACTCACAACACCTTAACAACTGCATATATACATCCAAAAACACTCAGAACACCTTAAAAACTGCATAACAACATAAAAAAACCTTAGAACACCTTAGCAACCACATATGTACGTTCAAAAACACTCAGAACACCTTAGTGTTCCATCCAAAAACACTCAGAACACCTTAGCAACCGCATAGCAACATGCAAAAACACACCCAGAACACCTTAGCAACCTCAAAAGCAACATGCAAAAACACACTCAGTACATCTTAGCAACCACATAGCAACATGCAAAAACATACTCAGAACACCTTAGCCTCCATCCACTTCAGTGTCCACCCAAACAACTGCATGTCAACCATTCAGAACATCTTATCAACCAGGCAGCCACTCGGAACACCATAGCAACCACCCAAAACACCTTAGCAACCAAATAGCAACATGCAAAGTCTAACACCTTAGCAAGCGTATAGCAACACCCAGGCAACCGCCAAGAACACTTTAGCAACCATATAGCAATAGCCAGGCAACTGCCCAGAATGTCCTAGCATCATAGTGGCGTTTTTTGCGCATAGAAGAATCATTTTCTTCAGAAAATGAAAGAAGTGTTTTGTTATTAACATTATTATCGCTCTGTTTTATTTTCCAGAATCCTGGCTGCGTCACAGATGTCGTCCAAATGCCTGCCGATCCAAAGATGTGCTTTTGAATGTGAGTTCTCACCGTCTTTACCTTTGAAACGCGGCACCTGGCCCAGCTCGTTACCACCTCCTCAATAATTCACACACGCCTTTGCATCATGTATTATTCATGCGCTAAAGGAAAGCACGTTCTAATTTAGCAACAGCATCTCATCCCACCCCCCACGTCCCAAACTCCACAGCCGCTGGGCTGCGATGCACTGACGTCACTGCGATCCGCCGTGCAGCTCAGGAAAGAGTGACAGATGCCGACGAAAGTTCGCGATACCCCTGACGTGGCTCAGCTCTTCACCGCCGCTTTAAAAACCGTCCCATGGTTCATTTGTGTTCAGATACTGATAGAGAACTAATTAGCTGCTCCCGCAGGCTAACTCAGCCGCGTGTTATTATGAAAATTAATGAATGGACTCCTTGATGGATATCACTCAGTTGATTATGCACGGAGTTACTTATGACTTCTGAGTTCCAGCGCGTAGGCGTCGCGCTTTTGGGTTTGTGCATATCTACATCCAAAAACACTCAGAACACCTTAAAAACTGCATAACAACATAAAAAAACCTTAGAACACCTTAGCAACCACATATGTATGTTCAAAAACACTCAGAACACCTTAGCAACCGCTAAAGCAACATGTAAAAACACACTCAGAACACCTTAACAACTGCATATCTACATCCAAAAACACTCAGAACACCTTAAAAACTGCATAACAACATAAAACACACTCAGAACATCTTAGCAACCACATATGTACGTTCAAAAACACACCCAGAACACCTTAGTGTTCCATCCAAAAACACTCAGAACACCTTAGCAACCGCATAGCAACATGCAAAAACACACCCAGAACACCTTAGCAACCTCAAAAGCAACATGCAAAAACACACTCAGTACATCTTAGCAACCACATAGCAACATGCAAAAACATACTCAGAACACCTTAGCCTCCATCCACTTCAGTGTCCACCCAAACAACTGCATGTCAACCATTCAGAACATCTTATCAACCAGGCAGCCACTCGGAACACCATAGCAACCACCCAAAACACCTTAGCAACCAAATAGCAACATGCAAAGTCTAACACCTTAGCAAGCGTATAGCAACACCCAGGCAACCGCCAAGAACACTTTAGCAACCATATAGCAATAGCCAGGCAACTGCCCAGAATGTCCTAGCATCATAGTGGCGTTTTTTGCGCATAGAAGAATCATTTTCTTCAGAAAATGAAAGAAGTGTTTTGTTATTAACATTATTATCGCTCTGTTTTATTTTCCAGAATCCTGGCTGCGTCACAGATGTCGTCCAAATGCCTGCCGATCCAAAGATGTGCTTTTGAATGTGAGTTCTCACCGTCTTTACCTTTGAAACGCGGCACCTGGCCCAGCTCGTTACCACCTCCTCAATAATTCACACACGCCTTTGCATCATGTATTATTCATGCGCTAAAGGAAAGCACGTTCTAATTTAGCAACAGCATCTCATCCCACCCCCCACGTCCCAAACTCCACAGCCGCTGGGCTGCGATGCACTGACGTCACTGCGATCCGCCGTGCAGCTCAGGAAAGAGTGACAGATGCCGACGAAAGTTCGCGATACCCCTGACGTGGCTCAGCTCTTCACCGCCGCTTTAAAAACCGTCCCATGGTTCATTTGTGTTCAGATACTGATAGAGAACTAATTAGCTGCTCCCGCAGGCTAACTCAGCCGCGTGTTATTATGAAAATTAATGAATGGACTCCTTGATGGATATCACTCAGTTGATTATGCACGGAGTTACTTATGACTTCTGAGTTCCAGCGCGTAGGCGTCGCGCTTTTGGGTTTGCTGCTGATCTTTACATTATAAATGCAACAAACGATGACTTTCAGAGCTTTGTGAGAAACGCTGCAGCAGCATTAGGCTCGCGCTCGCTGGAATGATTCTCCTTACCCGGGCCTGTTATCTCCTCACATTTCGTGTCACCCCACTGTTCATATTTGTTTACTTTTGAAATGACATAAAGCTGCTAGAAACGTTGAGGAAACCTGCTGCACCACCCAGAAAGCCGCAGCTCATTAGAGGGCCAGAAGACGGCCAAGAGGCATCAATTACCACCAAGGGACATGGATCATATTTATAATTACACGGCATCGTGAACCATGAAAATCGTAATGTGGTTTAATCACCAGCTGTCTGTTCCCCAAGATCTCCACCTCTTCCTAACAAACGTCTGTTTTGATGACAAGCCTATCAAATGACGACTTGATGGCGAGACAATCCTGAAAAGAGGGACTTAATCGAAAACATTTATTTAACCTGCAAATTTCTTTAAGTAGGGATGGGAATTGTGAGGAATTACGATTCTGCTTGCATTAACAGTTCTATTGGAAAGCAGAAATGTAGTTGTGTTGCCAAATGCTGAAATCGTTTTAATAATAAATGTTAAACAAGAAGGAACAAGAAACACTTCATTGATTCCTTTTTTCCATAACATATCTCTGTATCTTTAAATAGCCATTAGCGTATGAACAACTAGTCAGTAACTAGTGATTTATGAGTCTTAAGTACAACAGATTTTGGTTCATTGGGTCTGACATGACAAAATTAATGTCTTGTGATTCAGTAAGTGAGTCAGATTGATTGAGAAACTGCTCCAACTGATTTTTGTGATTCAGTGAAAAGAACCGGCCCATAAGAGTCATTAGCTCTAGAATCAGAGTTGGTTTGCCTTGTCCAAATACCCACATTTGCGGTCTTTGCACTTGACTACTTATATGACGTATTTCCTGTATTTGGCCCAAGTGAGGATAAAGACCACAAGTGTGTGTCGAACTTTTCATTACCTGATGGGACATAGTTATAGTGTTGTAAAAAATAGTGTTTACATAGCTTTATTTTTATTTTACGCTTTGGAATTTTGAAGACCTGGGACAGTCTTGTGCACTTACTTCCTGTCACACGCACGCGCTCTCAAGTGACCAAGACCGCAAGTGTGGGTATTTGGACAGGGTAATTGGTTAGTGCTGTTTAGGTCTATATTTGATTCACTAAAAAGAACCGGCGATGTGACTCAAACGTTCGTGGATCTGAGTTCACTAAGATTGATTCACTAAAAAGAGCTAATATAATCATTCGTTTGAGAATCTGAGTTCACTGATCGCACTATGTATTTGATTCAATAAAAAGAACTAGCTCATGAGTTAAATTGTTCAAGAATCTGAGAATCACGCTGTTTATGTTTGATCCACTAATGGCGCTTTTCCACTGCGTGGTACGACTCGGCTCGGCACGGCTCAGTACGGCACGGCACGGCACGGGACGGTTCGGCTCGGCTCGGTTTGCGTTTCCACTGCAGTTCAGTACCGCTTTAGAGTGGGCGGGATTATTCACATGTCGTTATAGTTGCGCCGCCTCTACTACCACGACTCCTAAAAAAAACCGTTTTCATTCCGCGTCGCCCCATCAAGCTCTCGCTGGATCCGCTCCTCTGCTATCAACGAGAGGAACGTCTGTTTCCTCAACAGACAAGGAAACAGCAGGTACTGTACCCAGTGGAAAACCCCCCAAAAGTGAACCGTACTATGCAGTGGAAAAGCGCCATAACAAGGACCGGATCAAATTGATTTGTTCGGGAATCGCAGCTCACTTGAATGCACTGTGTTTTTATTCACTAAAAATAACGTATGCATATAGTGATTCGCTCGGAAATCAGAGTTCACCTATCGCGCTTTATATTCACTAAAAAGAACCAACTCATATAGTGATTCGCTTGGGAATCAGAGTTCACAGATCGTTTTATTTGGATTCACTAAAAAGAACCGACTAATATAGTGATTTGTTCGGGAATCGGATTTACCGATCGTCCTTTATATGTCCCAGATAGTTAGCACACGAACGTCTGCAAGATGTCTGTTAATCTGATCTGCATTGATCTGGAAAGCATCTGCTGTGACATCTGACAGATGTCTTTAAGATGTCAGTTTTACATACATTCTAAATCATATTTCTTAACATCTTAGAGACATCTCATAAATGTCTATTTGACATCTGATAGTAAAACGTCCTATAGACGTATTGCAGATGAGCAAACACTAAAAAATACGTCTCGCAGAGGTCAAATAATAGATGTCTCTTTGATGTATGTGTGCTATCAGAGGTTTTATTCACTGAAACTAACGACTCGATCAATTGAAAGAACCGATCAAATGGTCATTAGTTCGGGAATCGGATCAAGTTCACTGATCACGCTGTATATGTGAACCGCCTCATCATTAGTTCAGGATCAAAGTTCAGTTATTACGGTGGCCGAGAAGTGCAAAGCAAATCACAATTCTGAAAACAAAATAACAAATTACAAACGCAAATGCAAGTCTAAAAAACAAAATAACAATTCAGAAAGCACAACAACAATTCAGAAAACATTATAACAAGTCAGAAAACACAA
>NW_015654494.1:612210-612622 GCF_001515625.1 Sinocyclocheilus rhinocerous
ATTTGTCATTGTGTTTTCTGACTTGTTATAATGTTTTCTGAATTGTTGTTGTGCTTTCTGAATTGTTATTTTGTTTTGTAGACTTGCATTTGCGTTTGTAATTTGTTATTTTGTTTTCAGAATTGTGATTTGATTTGCACTTCTCGGTCACCGTAAGTTATCGTGTCTGTTTGATACACTGAAACAGCACTGATCACGCTGTATTTCACGCTAAAAAGATCGGTCTCATAATGCAATTCTTTTGCTTGCAAATCAGACTTCATATGTAGGCTACAAGAATGCATGTGAGAGAACCGAACATCATCATTTCGTAATTTCTGGTATTTTTTTAAGTAGTTTTTGTTCCCAACCCTACTATAAAGAAACAGTTACATTGCAATGCATGTTATTGCATATAATTCATATTACATCG
>NW_015654494.1:612669-633741 GCF_001515625.1 Sinocyclocheilus rhinocerous
TAATTCATATTACCTCGTTCCCCCCCCCCTGTCTTTATTTAAAGAGTGTAGGTGATTGTAATGTGATTATTAAAGGACTTGTTTCTTCTGCATTCCACCCTCCAGACCAGACTGTAAGTCATCTTTCATTTATTCTTTCTTTTTTTTTTTCTTTTGCACAATGTCATGTGGAGTGCTACACAATAATTCCTCAGGTTATCTGTGGCACTAGCTTATCATTTTGCCAGGAGAAAGAAAAAATATCTCACACACCTTATCTTTAATTAGATGAAATTACACTGCCAGGGGTTCAAGACAAAATGCACAGAACGGAAAAGATAATACACGTGTACATGAAAACAACCAGTTTTTAGATGGCGTTAACCTGGAATAAAGACCTGAATGGAGATAGAGGACACACTTTTTTTCTCTCAAATTATTCATTATTATTGATTCGTAATTAAGTCATTCAGGCAGCGTCCGCTGTGTGGCAAAAAGTCAATATGCTCTACAAAGAATAACAGACAGTTAGCAATTTTTTGAAGTGTAAATACTCAAATGACAAGTACATGGCAGTGTCATCTTCATCTCCTACTGATAAAAGCTCCTCCACTTTATTTGTCTTTGACCGCCGTGTTTCTTTCTCATTTGCGTTAAACACCCCCATCAACTTTAGAGGGGGCAGGTTTACAGACAGCCAGAGGGGCATAAATTGCACACTTCACACGGCGACTGACAGTGACATCTTAATCAAAGCGAGAGGCGCATCCGTCCGTTAACACAAGCACACTATTGAGCACTAGCGAGGAAACGGAGCGTCGCGCTGAAGGAAGTTGAACTCACCGGGCTTGTCTGGGCCTGACGCTCGGCCCGGCGCTAATGCTCCACCGCGGCAGGGAACATTCATTTTGGCCTGGCGTCATTTCTCTGATCGTGATGTGCTTGTAAAGCTAATAAGTGAGGAAGATGTTTTCTGAAGACGCCGCTGTTGAGAGTCGGTTCAATGTTACAGGCGATTGAAACTCAAAGGACCAACGCTACGTCTCAAACTTTAGCGAAACCTGTACATTTGGTTCACTTAATATTGATTAAGTGTGCAAGTCCTGTGCTAAAAAGATACATTAAGACTTAGTTTGGCAAAGGTTATTTAGACCTTGTGTGTGTTGAATATTTGGCTACTTTAAAGGGAGATTTGCAGTTTAATAGGCTATGGTTGGTTGGGTGTTGCTAAGGCATTGCTAGGTGGTTAGTAGATTAAACACAGATACAAATAATGATAGATAGATAGATAGATAGACAATGTATAGATAGATAGATAGACAGACAGACAGATAGACAGACAGACAGATAGACAATGTATAGGCAGATGTCTAGATAAATAAATAGACAATATATAGGCAGATATCTAGACAGACATACAGACAGATAGATAGCTAGTCTAGATAGATAAATAGACAATATATAGGCAGATATCTAGACCGACAGATAGACAGACATACCGACAGATAGATAGACAGACAGACAGACAGACAGACAGACAGACAGATAGATAGATAGATAGATAGATAGATAGATAGATAGATAGATAGATAGATAGATAGATAGATAGATAGATAGATAGATAGATAGATAGATAGATAGATAGATAGATAGATAGATAGATAGATAGATAGATAGATAGATAGATAGATAGATAGATAGATAGATAGATAGATAGATAGATAGATAGATAGATAGATAGATAGATAATGTATAGGCAGATGTCTAGATAAATAAATAGACAATATATAGGCAGATATCTAGACAGACAGATAGATAGACAATGTATAGATAGATAGATAGACAGACAATGTATAGGCAGATGTCTAGACAGATAGATTGATTGTAATGTGTCAGTTCCAAAAACAGTGGACCAATCAGAAGCCCCAGAGGTGGGGCAAGCATTGCGAGCTTTTGTTAACAGTAGCAAGTTGGCTTTGCAACTGTTTTATTTGAAAAGTGTGTCTCAAGACCCTCGTTTTCTGCACTACACTGTACTTTTTTTTTTAAAAACATTCCTGTGCATTGCGTCTCACATTTTTAGATAGATACACACTAGGAAGTCATTTAAAATGTACTAAACCGCTGTACTCTTAGTTGACTCTGCTCATCTGGGACCGAACTGTAACACGACTTCACCTTTACACTGTACTCAAACGCCTGCTGCTGCAGAGCTCTGCAGTGACTCTGATGAGACGGTTATACACACGAGAGCCGCAGCGGCATGAATTTTCTAGCAAGTGGGCTGGAACGCGACGTCCGTCCCCTTCAGGCGCTCAGTCTGAACACGCTGTTCTCATGCTGTCCTCTGTGTGGAAAGCCTGTCAGCGACTGAAGATCTCGCACATGAGCTGCGCAGGTGTTTGTCACCCGCTGAGGTCTCCATCACGCTGTAATGACTGCTGGCGGTCGGCATGTCACCGTGTTAACGTCAATGCTAACAAACAGACGCCGTCTAATTCATTTAGCCGCAGGGATGAAAGTTCAGGGAGGTTTGATCCTACTGTTGTTTGGCGCTAGTTCGCTTCTGTAATGGAGTGCTGTGGTTGTTTCTCAGCTTTGAAGCATTTGGTAGGGTGTTTGTTGCTTGAGTTGCAGTTTCTGGATTTGTTTACGGAAGATCCCGGTACAACTGATTGAGTCGCAACAACAACGTGTTTTACGATCAATAAAACGGCTCATTTAGACAATTACACTGATCAATTTAACTCGCCTCATAATTATGACAATGCATCTTGATCTATGACTCAAGAACTCTCAATAGGTTTTTATCTTAAGGTTTTACATCTTTATGGGTTTACTTTAATTTGTTTGCAGGAATTAACATTTTTCAACTTTAGCTTTTATTAGGTGAAAGTGAAATAAAAAATGTATAATTACTTTTCTAATGTTTTTATGCATTATTTTTATTTTACCCTTGTGACAGACCCAGGCTATAAGCTATAAATATACAAATATGTACTTTGTTGATTAGTAATTTAAAATAATATTCATTTATTTCATTTTTAGTCATTCACTTTTAAAATATGTATAGGCCTACATTTATTCTTTCTTATTCTTTTGCAAGTTATATAGCTAATATTAGTGTACTAAATGTACATCTGTTAATTATTTATTCAAAATAAATATTATTAATTTTAATATTTCATATTTAATAATCTAGTAAATTTTTATCTTTTTCTTTTCAAATAATTTTTTGCAGTCATTTGTATAAATGCATCATTTATTGCAAGTTGTAGAAATAATATGTACAAATATGCTTAACTGAATCTTTTAATTTTGATAATATTTTACATAAAATATCAATTTTTAATGCATTTTTTATTTTAATGAGCTTAACTGATTATTTGCATCATACAAATATTTATATTTTTTTTAACTATGATGATCTGGTAAAAAAAAGTAAAAATGTTAATTATTATTGATTTATGATTTATATTTCGTTCCTATTTCCCCCCCAAAAGTTGGTGTATTTGCAAGTTAAATATCAGTTGTATCACTTCCATTATACGACATTACCAATCCACATGAAATTTGGTAAGATTATGCGAAAAATCATAAAAATATTATGTATTTGTGAATATTTTGAGTACATTAAATTCTAGCTGTGAAATTTGCTTTAGAAGATTAAGGCCATTTTATTCCATAAATGCTTTAATTGTCATTTCCACTAACAGAATGACAGGTAATTTCAGATGTGGAAATGATGTTTGTCTATAATGAATAAGTAAGAATGTGAAAAGTGCTGTTTAAGGGAGTTTAATTTTCCATTTTAAGTCCAAAAGTGCCCATAGAAGCACCGTTATACTTAGGCCCTTTCTGCATGCAGCTAAGCTGCGGCGGTAATGAGGGCGGCTTTTTGCCATCCAGCAGAATAAATAAAGCAAACAGGGAGAGGCCAGAGCCCCGTCCGCCAGCGAGCTCATTATGAATTAAAATATTTACACCACCGGGGACGGCGTCACTTTACATCACCTTTCCTGTATGCTAATAAGGCAGCTAGCAAAGCGCGCTGCAGCACAACCTCCATTTTTCAGCCGTGGCATTTGTCTGGAGGCTAAACTTCAACAGACACATGCACGCTTATATTTACAGCTCCGTCCAACATTAATTCATGCATGCAGGAGCACAAACCTAACATATGCTTTACATGCTCAAGACGTGCTGCCCTCTTGAAGCTTTAGGACAACTTGGTGGCAGAAAATGCCAAGTGACAGAACCTGATTGAATTCAAAACATGTCGGTCCCCTGATGTTATGCATTCGCGTCAGATTCGCAGATATAAACTTTAAAATTAGCATTAGCACGTAAGTGTGAATTACTGCAGCTATATGAGAATATGCTATACATGAATACAGGTGTTTAAGTGTTAGCTAGCATCTGTTTCGCTATGAAAGTTGGAAACTTTGGTTAAAGCGTCTTCTAAATTAATAAATGTAATTAATGTCAATGTAAAATGCGAATGTTCAGGGACTTCAATGCTAATTTCTTGATAGGAATGTTTTTAGTTCCTTAGTATTTCTTTTTATTAGTTTCTTAGAACTGTTAGCCTCTTGTCTTTTTCATTTTTTTTTCTTTTGCAAACTGTAGACCTAATGTAAAATGATATTTATTTAATAATATTTTAATAATATTAATTTCATTATTTTATTTAATAATGTTGTACATTTTATTTTACATTAAATATTCTTTTTTTTAATGCATATTTTAATTAACTTTATGGAGTTTTTTCTTTTTTTTTGGTGCAATATTGTATGTTTGATTGTTTGTCATTGAAGGAACACTTCAGATTTCAAAGACTCATGATTGTTCAAATGATGCTAGAAACACAATGATTTATTGTTTATCATTGTTCTCATTAGCATCCCCATTTCCTAATGAATCCCGCACAATGTCAGATTAACAAGTCTTGATTGGAGTGGCTTCAGATTGGTTGCGATTGTTGAAAACAAATTTTGAATGACAATGCCAAACCCCGCCTCCTAATGAACCTCTCATCTGATCTTCAAATGCGCCAGTGTTTTAGAACAGATAGACTGTTTTAGAACAGATAGACCCCTATTCCTCTGTGACCTTGGGTCACTGATAACCAAAGAGAGGAACGAGAAAATAATGAACTCACACGGAATATACGAATATATTAACAGGGCTCACTGTTTGCCGCCTTTTTTTTTTTGGAGTGGATCAAAAAGCGCTTTTAATTTCAGATTCAAACGGTTTCAGAGGAAATTTGTTGATGGGATTGTATGCGCGGGTGGAATGACAAACGAAACAAAAAAAGCCCCGAAGGCCATCGAAACAAACCAGCAGCAATGATTCCAGCCATCAAGTCCTTCACAACTGGCAGAAAGTCGTTTGATTCTTTTCTGTGTTTTAAATTGAATTATAGCATGAAACGCCATATCACTGATAGCGGAGCCAAATTCATGCTTTGGGTTCATAACTCAAATGTAACTACAAAAATAAACGATGCACAGCTTGTAATGAATTTACTTAATGATGATTACTTGAGGATAGACTTGCATCAGTACCGACCTAGCAACCACATAACAAGACACTAAAACCACTCAAAACACCCCAGCATCTCCATAGCAACACATTAAAGCACTCAAAACACCCCAGCAACAGCATAGCAATGCACTAAACTACTCAAAACACCCTAGCAACAGCATAACAATGTATTAAACCATTCAAAACACCACAGAAACCACATAGAAACACACTAAAACCACTCAAAACACTCCAGCAACAGCATAGCAACACATTAAAACCACTCAAAGCACCCCAGCAACAGCATAGCAACACACTAAAACCACTCAAAACACTCCAGTAATGACAGCAACACACTAAAACTACTCAAAACACCACAAAAACAGCATAGCAACGCACTAAAACCACTCAAAACGCCCCAGCAACAGCTTAGCAACGCACTAAAACCACTCATAACGCCCCAGCAACAGCATAGCAATGCACTAACACCACTCCAAACGCCGCAGCAACAGCATAGCAACGCACTAACACCATTCATAACACCCCAGCAACAGCATAGCAATGCACTAACACCACTCCAAACGCCGCAGCAACAGCATAGCAACGCACTAACACCATTCATAACACCCCAGCAACAGCATAGCAATGCACTAACACCACTCCAAACGCCGCAGCAACAGCATAGCAACGCACTAACACCATTCATAACACCCCAGCAACAGCATAGCAATGCACTAACACCACTCCAAACGCCGCAGCAACAGCATAGCAACGCACTAACACCATTCATAACACCCCAGCAACAGCATAGCAATGCACTAACACCACTCCAAACGCCGCAGCAACAGCATAGCAACGCACTAACACCATTCATAACACCCCAGCAACAGCATAGCAATGCACTAACACCACTCCAAACGCCGCAGCAACAGCATAGCAACGCACTAACACCATTCATAACACCCCAGCAACAGCATAGCAATGCACTAACACCACTCCAAACGCCGCAGCAACAGCATAGCAACGCACTAACACCATTCATAACACCCCAGCAACAGCATAGCAATGCACTAACACCACTCCAAACGCCGCAGCAACAGCATAGCAACGCACTAACACCATTCATAACACCCCAGCAACAGCATAGCAATGCACTAACACCACTCCAAACGCCGCAGCAACAGCATAGCAACGCACTAACACCATTCATAACACCCCAGCAACAGCATAGCAATGCACTAACACCACTCCAAACGCCGCAGCAACAGCATAGCAACGCACTAACACCATTCATAACACCCCAGCAACAGCATAGCAATGCACTAACACCACTCCAAACGCCGCAGCAACAGCATAGCAACGCACTAACACCATTCATAACACCCCAGCAACAGCATAGCAATGCACTAACACCACTCCAAACGCCGCAGCAACAGCATAGCAACGCACTAACACCATTCATAACACCCCAGCAACAGCATAGCAATGCACTAACACCACTCCAAACGCCGCAGCAACAGCATAGCAACGCACTAACACCATTCATAACACCCCAGCAACAGCATAGCAATGCACTAACACCACTCCAAACGCCGCAGCAACAGCATAGCAACGCACTAACACCATTCATAACACCCCAGCAACAGCATAGCAATGCACTAACACCACTCCAAACGCCGCAGCAACAGCATAGCAACGCACTAACACCATTCATAACACCCCAGCAACAGCATAGCAATGCACTAACACCACTCCAAACGCCGCAGCAACAGCATAGCAACGCACTAACACCATTCATAACACCCCAGCAACAGCATAGCAATGCACTAACACCACTCCAAACGCCGCAGCAACAGCATAGCAACGCACTAACACCATTCATAACACCCCAGCAACAGCATAGCAATGCACTAACACCACTCCAAACGCCGCAGCAACAGCATAGCAACGCACTAACACCATTCATAACACCCCAGCAACAGCATAGCAATGCACTAACACCACTCCAAACGCCGCAGCAACAGCATAGCAACGCACTAACACCATTCATAACACCCCAGCAACAGCATAGCAATGCACTAACACCACTCCAAACGCCGCAGCAACAGCATAGCAACGCACTAACACCATTCATAACACCCCAGCAACAGCATAGCAATGCACTAACACCACTCCAAACGCCGCAGCAACAGCATAGCAACGCACTAACACCATTCATAACACCCCAGCAACAGCATAGCAATGCACTAACACCACTCCAAACGCCGCAGCAACAGCATAGCAACGCACTAACACCATTCATAACACCCCAGCAACAGCATAGCAATGCACTAACACCACTCCAAACGCCGCAGCAACAGCATAGCAACGCACTAACACCATTCATAACACCCCAGCAACAGCATAGCAATGCACTAACACCACTCCAAACGCCGCAGCAACAGCATAGCAACGCACTAACACCATTCATAACACCCCAGCAACAGCATAGCAATGCACTAACACCACTCCAAACGCCGCAGCAACAGCATAGCAACGCACTAACACCATTCATAACACCCCAGCAACAGCATAGCAATGCACTAACACCACTCCAAACGCCGCAGCAACAGCATAGCAACGCACTAACACCATTCATAACACCCCAGCAACAGCATAGCAATGCACTAACACCACTCCAAACGCCGCAGCAACAGCATAGCAACGCACTAACACCATTCATAACACCCCAGCAACAGCATAGCAATGCACTAACACCACTCCAAACGCCGCAGCAACAGCATAGCAACGCACTAACACCATTCATAACACCCCAGCAACAGCATAGCAATGCACTAACACCACTCCAAACGCCGCAGCAACAGCATAGCAACGCACTAACACCATTCATAACACCCCAGCAACAGCATAGCAATGCACTAACACCACTCCAAACGCCGCAGCAACAGCATAGCAACGCACTAACACCATTCATAACACCCCAGCAACAGCATAGCAATGCACTAACACCACTCCAAACGCCGCAGCAACAGCATAGCAACGCACTAACACCATTCATAACACCCCAGCAACAGCATAGCAATGCACTAACACCACTCCAAACGCCGCAGCAACAGCATAGCAACGCACTAACACCATTCATAACACCCCAGCAACAGCATAGCAATGCACTAACACCACTCCAAACGCCGCAGCAACAGCATAGCAACGCACTAACACCACTCAAAACGCCCCAGCAACAGCATAGCAACGCACTAAAACCACTCAAAACGCGCCAGAAACAGCATTGAAACGCACTAACACCACTCAAAACGCCCCACAAACAGCATAGCAACGCACTAGCACCACTCAAAACGCCGCAGCAACAGCATAGCAACGCACTAAAACCACTCAAAACGCTCCAGCAACAGCATACCAACACACTAAAACCACTCAAAACGCCCCAGACACAGCATACCAACGCACTAACACCACTCAAGACGCGTCAGAAACAGCATTGAAATGCACTAACACCACTCAAAATGCCCCACAAACAGCATAGCAACACATTAGCACCACTCAAAACGCCGCAGCAACAGCATAGCAACGCACTAACACCACTCAAAACGCCCCAGCAACAGCATAGCAACGCACTAACACCACTCAAAACGCCCAAGCAACAGCATAGCAACGCACTAACACCATTCATAACACCAACCACTCAAAACGCCCCAGAAACAGCATAGCAATGCAGTAAAAGCACTCAAAACGCCCCAGAAACAGCATAGCAACGCACTAAAACCACTCAAAACGCCCCAGAAACAGCATAACAATGCACTAAAACCACTGAAAACGCCCCAGAAACAGCATAGCAATGCACTAAAACCACTCAAAACGCCCAAGCAACAGCATAGCAATGCACTAAAACCACTCAAAACGCCCCAGAAACAGCATAACAATGCACTAAAACCACTCAAAACGCCCCAGAAACAGCATAGCAACGCACTAACACCACTCAAAACGCCCAAGCAACAGCATAGCAACGCACTAAAACCACTCAAAACGCCCCAGAAACAGCATAGCAGCGCACGAAAACCACTCAAAACGCCCCAGAAACAGCATAGCTACGCACTAACACCACTCAAAACGCCCCAGCAACAGCTTAGCAACGCACTAAAACATTGTATAAGAATAGCAGAGCAACAGCTCTGCATCTTGAAGGTGAGTTTCTCCAAATATCTGTACATAGTATTTTCAAGCTGTAGTATTTGTGTGGTTTATGATTGGTGTCATATTATGGGATGTTCAGTATTCTGCGCTTTGGCCTGAGGTTGTTTTTCTTTCTCATTCAGATACTCATTGATCAGAGGTGGTGGGAAAGCAGTTTAATGTCAGCACTTCGGCCTTCCCTCCCGCCAACAGCTACATCTGCAGTCCTGACACAGGTTGTGAAATGAACTGTTAATTTTTTCCCCACTGTCATCTGTGTGTGTGTGTGTGTGTGTGTGTTTTAGGCCATGTCCACACGTACACGGGTATTTTTAAAAACTGAGTTTTTCCATCTTCCGTTTTTAAAAAAATCTCCGTCCACATGAAAACGCAAACGCATGCTATGAAGCACTGTCAAGAGCATGCTAAACCAAAAGGTGGCGATATAATCTCAACCGTAAAGCCATGTTGGCCAATCTGAAGCCTGAAAAAGTTTCCAGTAGGCGGAGATAACAGCGCAGGCTGTCACAAGCCAAAAACTCCGGTTTCTACCGGAGTTCTTCTACATTCGCTGTCTACACGATAACACTGCAACCGGAGTTTGTGAAAATCTTCACCCTGGCAGGCGTTTTCAAAAATGTCCGGTTTCAGTGACCTGGTGCTGCGTTTGCATGTGGACGAACGGCCAAACTGCGTAGAAAAAGCTACGGTTTTAAAAATAACCGCGTTCGTGTGGACAGGGCCTTATACTGACAGCTACAATCGCAGGAAGACTTTTATTTTGAGTTGAATGTGTCAGAATTCGTTCTGATTTAGAAATGCTGACTATTATCAAGGGACCGGATATGCAGATGAGTATTTCACGCATGCTCACTGCTAATGAAGTTGAATGCACATTTGCATTTAGCTTCCCATCCTGTTTAACCTAGATGCATTTCAAAAACTACTTCACTGACTCGGTTTACCCTCCTACTGTTATCTATCTATCTATCTATCTATCTATCTATTGTTTGTCTATCAAATGAAGCCTCACCATCTGAATCTCATCATCTTCCACCCATATTGTCTCTCGTCTGCGAGTACATACTGTGTACACAATGTGATTTGGTAAACACTATCAAGGGCAAAATGAAAGGCCTGTCACCGCGAGCGCACTCGAGACATCTGGGCTTTGTTTCGCTCGAGTAAACAGTTGTTTGTATCTGCACTGGAGGAGGAACTCTTGACAGGCGGCAGGATGTCAGTTCGAGAGAGAGATTGTAATGCTAAGGATGCTGTTTTAACCTCTCTGAGATGTGATATAAGCGGCTGACAGGACCGGCCGGCCGTATGCAGGAGGACAGCTGTGTCCTTGAAGCTTTTCTCTCGGCCTTCAAAACACGAGCCAGAAATTTGGCTAGAGTGTTTAGCAGCGTTTGGATCTTTATTTAAGGTGTATTCTTCTCAGGTCGGTTGTAGCATTATGTTAGCATACTTTAAAAACCCAGCGATCCTTTATTCGGTGTCTGTCGCTCTCTCTGGTCGTTTATTAATTCATCTGTAGTTCAATCATAAGTGTTGGTGAACTCATCATGAGTTAGCGTCACCTCAGGCAATGTGATTTGATCTCCGCTGGGCCTCATTTACACTTTTTTCTTGGATTTCGACGCTTCCTTTCTTTCTCTTAGCCGTTTGAAATGATTTCTCAACACTCTTCGAGAGTATTTCCTCTCGAATCCAAACCGTCATGTTTGGGGTTTATGCGAGTTACACTCGGGAACGGCGTTCTTACATCATTCCTGAAAAACACACCTGCCATGACAAAACTTCACATGCGAATTTATCCATCTTCTGAAAGCCGCTACTTTTTCTGAGATCAATGAACAGGTGAAGCTTTGTGTCAGGATGTCACATTCGTTAAGCTCTGAGGACAAAGTGCACTTTAAGTGTGAAGTGAATGCGGGAGCATTCAGGGACATGAAAACAGATATGAATAGCTCTCACAAAACATCATGAATTATTGAGGGTCCTGTCGGAGTGTTAAACACAAGCATATTACCACAACGGAATAATTGTAGTGACTAGCAAGTGGAAGTGTTGTGGAAACCGTATTCATTGGAGTCTTATTCAATTTCATGAAGACACTGTATAAGCTGAAACATCTAATTACATACGTATGTAAACATGGAGAAAATGAATGAAAAAAAAGCAACCTTCTTATGTTTCTACACTATAAAAGGTTATTGGAGTACAAGAAAATACCATTTAAGTTTTTCTACCTCAACATTTCACATTTAATTCAATGTGTTTTGGGGGAAATAGTTTTTCCCAGTGTAGCATATTTAAATAATATAATATAATACAATATAATATAATATTTCAGTTTATAGAGAGGATAAAAACAAGCAATAATGTATTAAATTATGTTTCAAATTATTTTTGTAGGCTTTGATGTTTTTCCCATCTACAAAAAAAATTTACATTTTTTTTCAGTCTATCATATCTAAATATTGTGCCTAAATATTTTGTTATATTTCAATAAGTAGGGATAATAAAAACAAGTTGTTGTTTTTTATTATATGATATTTTGATTATATTAATCATATTTTATTTGTAATTCTTATTTTTGTAGATTTTGTGTAGCATATCTAAATATGGTGCCTAGGTATTTTATTATTTTTAACTAGTAGGAAAAAAACACATTGTTATTATTATTATTGTGTTATTTTTAATTATTTTATATTATATATTTTTTTTTATAAAAAATATGCAAAGAAAATTAAATAAATAAATAAAGTTAGCCAGACAGCTGGAATTGTTTTGATTTTTGTATGTGTGTGTGTGTGTGTGTGTGTATATATATATATATATATATATATATATATATATAGGGATATTGCAAACCATCTAAATCGCTCTTCCATCTGTGAAAAAACGACAAACTGTGACTGTTTGATTTGAAAATGCAGTTCAGTTTTATTTACACATTGGCTGAGTTCCTCCGTGGTTTATTCGGGCCTGAATCTAATGTATTCCGCTTGTATCTGGTGACGCAACATCTCTGGAGCCTCACGCAGGCGGACAGGGATCTCCTCATGTTCAGAATGCAGATTTGTGTGTATTTTCTCATTCATTTGAGTCAGCGTGTGTACGAGCAGACACAAACGCCCTTCATTTTAATGATCCTCGCCGCCCGCATTCAATTACACGCCATGAAATATTTAGCGCACTTCCGCTCGCTGCTTTGATTTATTTCACTAAATCCTCCACCATTGTTAAATAGGATGAAAGCGGTTATATCCAGATATTTTGTTATGAAAGATTAATGAGTAATACCGTTAATATAAACGGCAGTGTGCTAATACATTAATCAAAGGAGTGAAATTAAACTTCTCGTGATACAAAACCTCAAGTGTTTTGTATTCAGAGACGGTTTAACAGTTGTTTGCCCATGTAGGATGATTAGCTACATTAGCTGAGTAAAGATCAATCAAACAAAACTTTCTTTTCAATGTCCGAGATAAACTTGAACCATTGTGGGCCCTATTTTAACGATCTAAGCGCATGGTCTAAAGCGCACCGCGCAGGTGCACTTAGGGCGTGTCCGAATCCACTTTTGCTAGTTTTGCATGGTCTAAACGGTTTGTCCCTATTCTCTTAATGAGTAATGGGTGTTTTTTGGGCGCAACGTGCAATAAACCAATCAGAGTCTCATCTCACATTCCCTTTAAGAGGCAGTTGCGCTCGTGCTATGGCGGATTTGCTATTTACACGGCGGAATTTGCAAGTGCAAAGACAGAACGCGTCTCCAGAGAGGAATGTCCAGTATCATATAGGAAATAAAGTTATTGTACACATTGAATTGAGGGTGTAAAATATAGGCTCATTAAAATTCAGGTTCAAATTCAATAAAGTAATTTGATTATTTTGTTTTGTTGTTTTTATTTATTTATTTAGATTATTAGAAATCAAATCAACTGAGAAGTCTATAAAAAGTCAACTGCAAAATGGGTAAATTAAGCCATTATGATTATAAATAGTTAAATATTCATTCATAATAGAGCAGAATATAATATTAAAATAAAAATATTAACATTTTTATACAATTTTACTAAACTTTACATTTTGTATTTTCAATGTATAAATGTTTTTATTACATTTATAAACAGTATTTATATTCTCTTTATCCTCACTTTTACACATTTCTTAATTAATAATACCCATAACTGTCATTTAACATTATTGTTTAATCGATTTATCAGTTGATTTATTGATATTTCAATTGATTTTTTTTTCTTTGAACATGAAAAATGAGGTTTTTACAGCGACATGTTTTAAACCCTCCCCCCAGATTAAATTAAATTAAATAAAAATAAGTAAACATATAAAACAATTATACTATACAAATGAAAGTAAAAATAAAATAATAAAAATAATAAAATAAAATAAATACAATAAAAATAAGTAAAATTCCATATAAATTTAATATTAAATATGCAATGATAAACAATTGTACAATATAAAAGAAAATAGATAAAACAACATAGATATAGAGAGCAAACATAAAAAGTAAATGCAAATATAAACAGATTTCCAAAATTAGTAAATAAATACAAATGTATTTGTATACCAGTTTTAATTTCTCACATTATTAGACAACTGTGGGTTATTTAGGTGTAAACAGAGTGTTTGTATGTTGTAAAGACTATATGTTAGTTTTTCTGTGAGTGTGAGAGAGAGAAATTCCCCCGAACAGCCAGAGATCAGCGATCTGTTCACCTGTTTATTGATCAGGCTTCACACAGGCAGTAATGAGATTGCTGTCTCTCTCTGTCGCACAGGTTCTGCCCGCCGCCGGCCACTAATTAACACACAACAGCGCTATGGATTTCTCTTCGGCCACAGTCGCAGGTGCTCTTTGCTGCGTCCGCTGCACTTTTCCTCAGACAGTATATATATATATATATATATATGATAACATGAATAACTATTACACGAATAATTATTTTAATGTTATTTTATTATTATAACACTGTTTTTACTTTTGTAGTAATTATTTTATCATTACTATCATTTTTTACATTTTTTATTGTTTTTATATTTATGATGATTATTATTACATTGCTGAATGTATAGTTATCTTTGGGTTTTTTTTCATTTATAATGATTATTTCTACATTATGCAAATATTAAAAATAATAATATATTTTATGATGTTATTTTTTATATTTAGAACTATTATTATTATTATTACTGTCATATTTGTTTTTCATTTTATTATTATTAATGTTATTGTTGTAATAATATGTTATTGTTTAATATAAAAAATGTTTCAATTATAATTGTTTTTATTTCTAATTATTATTTCAAAAATAATTTGTAAAATTATGTTAGCATTTCCAGTCTGATCTGTACACAGTTATTATCTTTTAACATTAGTTAATTAAATAAAATAATAAAAATAATAAAATAAATACAATACAAATAAGTAAAATACCATATAAATTTAATATTAAATATGCAATGATAAACAATTGTACAATATAAAAGAAAATAGATAAAACAACATAGATATAGAGAGCAAACATAAAAAGTAAATGCAAATATAAACAGATTTCCAAAATTAGTAAATAAATACAAATGTATTTGTATACCAGTTTTAATTTCTCACATTATTAGACAAATGTGGGTTATTTTAGAGTGTTTGTATGTTGTAAAGACTATATGTTAGTTTTTCTGTGAGTGTGAGAGAGAGAAATTCCCCCGAACAGCCAGAGATCAGCGATCTGTTCACCTGTTTATTGATCAGGCTTCACAGGCAGTAATGAGATTGCTGTCTCTCTCTGTCGCACAGGTTCTGCCCGCCGCCGGCCACTAATTAACACAGAACAGCGCTATGGATTTCTCATCGGCCACAGTCGCAGGTGCTCTTTGCTGCGTCCGCTGCACTTTTCCTCAGACAGACGTCTCGTTCCGCCTCTGTTTCTGCTGATATCTACAGCCGCGGAGGAGCTCTGATCTGTGACCAGCTGACGCGACTCAAAACACATTTACTATGGAAGTATGCAGTCATCATCGTAACAGACATTAATCAGATATAATTAATCACACTGTTTCTAAAATATTGAAAATAAATGTGGCATAATAAATTCATTCATTATTATTATTTACATTTATAATTGCTAGTTTATAATAATGAGCCATTTTAAATACAATATTTTATAATAGACTTTATTATTTGTAAATGTATAACTGTTTTCAAATACCTATTATTTTTGCATTTCATTTTTGTTGTTATTGCACTTACATGTTTAATGTAATGTAATGTTTATAAATGCATTATATATATATATAGTTATCTTTGTTTTTTTTTTCATTTATAATGATTATTTCTACATTATGCAAATATTAAAAATAATAATATATTTTATGATGTTATTTTTTATATTTAGAACTATTATTATTATTATTACTGTCATATTTGTTTTTCATTTTATTATTATTAATGTTATTGTTGTAATAATATGTTATTGTTTAATATAAAAAATGTTTCAATTATAATTGTTTTTATTTCTAATTATTATTTCAAAAATAATTTGTAAAATTATGTTAGCATTTCCAGTCTGATCTGTACACAGTTATTATCTTTTAACATTAGTTAATTATTAGTTAGTCATTAGTTATTGACTTTTTAACAATGGTAACTTTTGCATGATACACACAAATAATCACAAAATAAATAATAATGTTATTTTTATATTTATAATTACTATTATCTTTTTCATGTTATTATTAGTCTTGTTTTTTAAAATAATAATTATGATTTTTAAGTATATATATATTTAAATTATTATTATTATTATTCTTTCATTTCTAATTATTATTTAATTTATGACTATTTTACTTAGGTGTTAGCATTACCAGTCTGATCTGTACAAAGTTCATTTCTGGCGTTTTAACACTGGTAACTTGCGCAGGATACAAGCAAATTATATTTTAAATAATCGCAAAATAAATAATAAAATATAAACAAAAAGTATTATTTTAATTTAAATTTTTTTAGAAAATGTAAACAAAATATCAATGATATTTTTATCCTTAAGAATGAAAAATGCTTTAGCACAAATACAACCTTGACATTTCTGCTGTCAGCTCTCCCAAAATTCAATTTCAATTCAAAATTCAATCCCAAAAGTCTGGTGGCATCAGTTTCCATTGAAAGCGTGTTACTGAAGTCACTGTAAGTTTGGCTGGAGCTGCAGGAGGTGTTGAGCTCTGGCCGTCTGCGAGTCCTTCTCATTCCTCCTGACAGCTTCAGGCGAGAGCGTGTAAAAATAGCCTTCAGCTGCAGCTCTGACGAGTCCCTGCTTCCTGTTCCTGTGCGCGGCGGCACCCATGGGCTCCTCATAAATCAGTGTCTGCGGCTCCAGCCCTCAGCTGCAGCTGAAGAACCGGCGCTCGCCGATATTATCAAACTGGTTTGTGTAGTTTGATCAAACATGATGATCCTAAATCTAAAAAACAGCCCAGAATGAATCAAAAACATGATGATGTCACTTCCTGAAAGATGATGTCATCAAAGAACTGGCTTTGGCTAACGGTGTTTTTCAAAAGACTAGAAGCATGAGGACCAGATAGCAGCTATGATCTTCCCAAGAAAACACGTTTGTTTGAAACTCTTTGGTTATTGAAAATTGCTCATTTTAGAAGTACTTAAAGACCAAGACTGTTTTTATATAAATATATGAAAGTAGTTTTATTCATTTTAAATTTGAATTCAATTTTTTTTTTAAATGGCTTATTAATATTCCTCGGACCTTTTTAAAAAAATTGTAATTCATTATATTTGTTTATTATTATTATTATTATTATTATTATTATTATTATTATTGATTGTGTGTTTATGTCTTATACACACACACACACACACATATATATATATATATATATATGCACAGAAACTAATTATTTTTCATTTAATTTAATTTTGATTAATAATATTAATATGCTGTAAAATATACTATGCATCAAGTATTTATATACTATATTATACTATGTAATAGTATAATATTTATTGTATTTATGCATATTTGCATTCTGCGTAACTTCAAAGCTGTTAAGCTGTTTTTCCCCTAATCCGTGCTCACAAACTGTTTTTAATATAAGTATATATATATATTATTATTAAATTGATTTCTATATCAATTTACAATATATTAAATATATATAATATAGATTTTTTTTAAAGAATAGTTGTAATATATTTGAATTACATTTAAATTTGTAATTATGTATATTATACATAAAATATTTTGTAATAATACATGGTTTTGTTTTCTATGTAAATGTAATATTTAATTCATAATTATTTCATAATTTTTTTATTTGAATGTGTATACGTGTGTGTGTTTGTGTATACTATGCATACATGTAAAATTAAAACCTCTCTCTCTCTTAATTTTTTTGTATAAAAGCAAAGCTTTAATTGTGAGCACAATTGGTTTTCCTTTCATGCAGTGGCTCAGCGTCTCTGGCTTCAAGCGCTTCACATCCGGTCAATCAGTCCGTTTCCGTTCCGCGGCCTTCTGGCATAATCAAACAACAAATATTTGTTCACTCGCGCGTGCTGTAAAACACATTAAGCGCGCAGGCTAATCGCTCCTGCATTGTTTATAGTGTCCTGATGGTATCATAAAGCACGCAGCACATGTAAATGAAGCCTTTGAGTGTTTATCCACAGAGATATGTTTGAATTCTCTATCGACGTCTCCCATTGTGTGTGTTTTTCCTTAATAGCGCATTAGACACGAAGACGTGCTCAGGCTATTTTTCCATCATTCACAGCGGCCCAGAAAAGCAATTACGCCGGTAAAATCCAGAGAAGCCCTGCGTCCCAATGTGCATACTATCCACCCTATCTGCCCTAAATAGTATTGAAAATTACTACTATCACATACAATTTAGGATGGATAGTATGCACATTGGGACGCAGGCATTGTCTTACTGTAGGGAGATGAGAGGGTCTGTATTACTGCTATTAGAGAAAGCGTAACGGCTAACTTGGATCACGTGTGCATTCATAACCAATCACATTACAGCCTTGACGTCATTGAACTTCAGTCAGAGTTGTGCGACACTCAATCGCCGTTTACAGATACCATAGGAATGAATGAGAAATGCTGTAAGCTGAAGCCCACCTGTCGCAAAAAGTCTGACTTCTCTTATAAAACAGCATTTCTTTTCATGGTAAACTCTAAAAATAGTTCAATCCAAAAGTGTTGTTTAGTGTAAAACATGTTGAAGATTAGCAGATAGGCTGTCGATTCATTAAATGATAAGCCGTTTCCTCTAAAAAGCTGTTTATTCAGATTAGTGAAGCCTCTCCTCCATTGATATCCATTAAAAAAAAACGTCCTCTGGTCTCCTTTCCGTTAGCGTTAGCTGTTACGCTTTTTCAGCTAAAGGTTGCAGGCTTGCCTTCTAGTGGCTTTGGTGAAATCACTGCATGCAGATGCTGACCACGGGCCATTTTGTCACATTGTCTGTCAAGCGCAGCATCGCGCTGCGGAGAGCGTCAGGTCAAATCACCTGTATACAGTTCCTGACAGCAAAACAAACCATACCGAGGCAGCGAGTGCAACAGCTGAATGGCTTTGGTTTTCTGGAAAGAGCTAGGGCATGTGAAGTATCAAAGTAAATATTTGAAACTGTACATTTTTATCCGACTTGCAAACTTAAAGGGACAGTTCTTCCAAAAATGGAAATTGTCATAATTTAAAGTTAAATCTGTTCCATACCTGTATGAGTTTCTTTCTTCTGCTGGACACAAAAGAATATATTTTGAAGAATGCTGGAAACCAAACAGTTGACGGTAGCCATTGAATTCCATTGTATTTTTTGTACCAAATGTCTTCTTTTGTGTTGGTAATCACACAGTTCATGGTAGCTATTCACGTCTTTAGTATTGTTTCCATATTATGGAGGTCTATGGCTACTGTCAACTGTTGTGTTGCCAGATTCTTGAAAATATCTTATTTTAATGCTGATAACCAAACAGGTGATGGTAGCCATTGACTTCCATTGCATTTTTTCCCCTACTATGGAAGTCAATGGCTACCATCATCTGTTTGGTTACCAGCGTTCTTCAAAATATCTTATTTTTGTGTTAGTAACCAAACAGTTGCTGATAGCCATTTATTTCCATAGTATACCATATTGGCCCGAATATAAGACGACCCCCCCTTTTTCCAGATGTACCTTTTGGAAAAAGGCTTTTTAAAAACCAAATCTTGTTTTTCTCAGTAAAACACATTTTGTCTTCAATTATTTTCATATTGCATATTTTTCCTATTTTAATTTTTGTTTTGAAAGTATGGTAAAAACTGGTAAAATGGACCAACAATCACATTTAAAAAATATACACTTTTTGATATACCATTAAAAAAAAAAAAAACAGGTAGCCCATCTGAATTAGGACATTTAGGCTATCCATCTAATAGTAGCCTACCAAAATCTTATTAACAGCAGAAGTTAAATCTTACTGTAGTCTTCAAATCTGGGTACTGTCTTACATTTTAAAATCACAAAGGGAGTTTGGATCAATCAGGCTAACGTGACAGTCACGACTCATGCAGCTGTAAGGTTTTCTGCTTTTGTTTTTACTCGCGATCTTTACAACACGCATTACATTACGTATTTCATGGCACACTCGTTTTATGCGTATTTGGCGCCACCTATTGTTGTGGGTGTATTATTGACATGTCAAAGTCTAGACCCTGAATATAAGACGACCGCGTTTTTTCAGATGTATTTCCAAGAAAAAAACATTGTCTTATATTCGGGTCAATACGGTACTTTTTCCCTACTATGAAAGTTAATTTCTACCGTCATCTGTTTGGTTACCAGATTCTTCAAAATATCTAATTTTGTGTTGGTAACCAAACAGTTGACAGTAGCCATTTATTTTCATAGTATACTTTTTCTCTACTATGAAAGTCAACGGTTACTGTCATCTGTTTGGTTACCAGCATTCTTCAAAATATCTTATTTTGGGTTCAACAGAAGAAAAAACTCCTACAGGTTTGGAACAACTTGAGGGTGAGTAACTGATGACAGGATTTCCATTTTTGGGTGTACTATCCCTTTAATGCCTCTGAAATGACAGTTTAGCTAAGTTTAGCTAACTTGTTTTACAAGCTTCTCTTCAAACTGTCGCTTTGCTAATCTGAAAAAGAAAACTAACTATAAAAGAAAATTGTTAGCGTGACTAGAACTGTTTGTGGTCACATACTTTTTTGCATACTAGCCACAACAACAGTTTTGCTAAGTTAGCTTTTTAGCAAGATTTCCTTCAAATTGTTGCCCTCCTAATCTGAAATAAAAAACCAGACTATAGAA
>NW_015654494.1:633811-649537 GCF_001515625.1 Sinocyclocheilus rhinocerous
TTTTACTCGCGATCTTTACAACACGCATTACATTACGTATTTCATGGCACACTCGTTTTATGCGTATTTGGCGCCACCTATTGTTGTGGGTGTATTATTGACATGTCAAAGTCTAGACCCTGAATATAAGACCACCGCGTTTTTTCAGATGTATTTCCAAGAAAAAAACATCGTCTTATATTCGGGTCAATATGGTACTTTTTCCCTACTATGAAAGTTAATTGCTACCGTCATCTGTTTGGTTACCAGATTCTTCAAAATATCTTATTTTGGGTTCAACAGAAGAAAAAACTCCTACAGGTTTGGAACAACTTGAGGGTGAGTAACTGATGACAGGATTTCCATTTTTGGGTGTACTATCCCTTTAATGCCTCTGAAATGACAGTTTAGCTAAGTTTAGCTAACTTGTTTTACAAGCTTCTCTTCAAACTGTCGCTTTGCTAATCTGAAAAAGAAAACTAACTATAAAAGAAAATTGTTAGCGTGACTAGAACTGTTTGTGGTCACATACTTTTTTGCATACTAGCCACAACAACAGTTTTGCTAAGTTAGCTTTTTAGCAAGATTTCCTTCAAATTGTTGCTCTGCTAATCTGAAATAAAAAAACAGACTATAGAAAAACAGTGTTACTGCAATTAGAACTGTTTGTGATCACTTACTTTTTGCATATTATTAGCTACAACAACAGTTTAGCTAGCCTGTATAGCTAAATTATCTTCAAACTGTTGCTGCGCTAGTCTGAAAAACAACTGACTGTAGAAGATGGCCATTTAGCATAACAAGAACTATTTGTGTTCACATACTGTTTTGCATATTAGCCACAACAACAGTTTAGCTAAGTTTTGCTGTCTTTAACGAGTTGCTCTGCTAAAATGACATAGAAAACTACAGAAGACGTTTGTGTTCACATACTGTTTTGCATATTAACCACAAAAACAGTTTAGCTAACTTGTGTAGCGAGATTCTCTTCACGTAACAAGAACTATTTGTGTTCACATACTGTTTTGCATATTAGCCACAACAACAGTTTAGCTAAGTTTTGCTGTCTTTAACGAGTTGCTCTGCTAAAATGACATAGAAAACTACAGAAGACGTTTGTGTTCACATACTGTTTTGCATATTAACCACAAAAACAGTTTAGCTAACTTGTGTAGCGAGATTCTCTTCAAACTGTCGCTCCACTACTCTGACAGAAAAAACTATAAAAGAAAACAGTTAGCATGACCAGAACCATTTGTAATCACTAACTTTTTATTAGCGATTTTTGTAGTTATTAGCATATTAGCTACAACAACTGTTTAGCTAACTTGTATAGCGAAGTTCTGAAAAACAAAACTGTCTGTGGAAGATGGCCTTTAGTGTAACGAGAACTAATTGTATTCACATGTTGTTTTGCACATTAGCCACAACAACAGTTTAGCTAAGTTTAGCTAACTTTTTAGCAATATTTTCTTCAAATGTTTGCTCTGCTAATCTGAAAGAGAAAACTGACTAGAGAAGACGTTTGTGTTCACATATTCTTCATATTAGCCACAACAGCAGTTTAGCTAACTTGTATAGCAAGATTCTCTTCAAACAGTTGCTCTGCTAATCTGACAGAGAAAACTGAGTATAGAAGAAGACCGGTAGCATAACTAGAGCCGTTTGTATTCACGCACTTAGCATATAAACCACAACAACAGATTGTAGTTTTGTCTTCTTAAGGTAGTTTGACTGTTTGAGTAAGATGACAGCTAAATGATTGTGGTGCTAGCGTAATATCAACCCTCATTGCGTTATATGCTAATATGTTTCCCAATGTGTCCCAACAGGCAGTCAGTGCAGGCTGACGTCTACAAACAGATCTGTCAAATACAGACAAATAAACAGGATCAAAGATGTTTGACCGGTGCGGTGTGGCGTTTGTCGTATCCAATGGCAAGAGAGACGACGACCTGCTGCTTGTCTCACAGTTTCCATAATGGACATTAGATGCAAAGGAAATATTAATATCCTCCTGACATCAAGCATTTGGCCGGTTTCACCTGAAGGCTCCCTGAGGATGGCCAGAAGCCCGCGCTATAGGCGCTGACGGATATTCAAACAGACGGACTTCCTGCCGAACGCCTCCGATTAATTACCTGATCATAGTATACATGATTACCTTAAACAAGGTAAACAGCGCTGATAGATTCTCCGCCCCGTCAGAACCCGAGGAGTTCCACATATGGCTGACAGCCGGCTAAACGCGGGAACCGCTGAAGGTTGACAGGAAGTTGGTGCACAGAATTAGGCCGCGGCTGTGTTGAGAAAATAAAATTATTCTTATTTCTCATGTGATTCGCGTAGAATAATTCATTTAGAGAAATAAACAAATACTCATTGTTTATTAGCCTGGCGTGGGCATAACATTTTAGCCAACAGCTTTTTTATTGAATAAAATTCACCAGAGTAGCAAAGTTTGCACCATAATATCATCGCTAATACAATCACTGTATTTACTTAGTATTAGCTACAAATGTTATAAAAAATAATTTAAAAAAAACAATAAAATTATAAATAATTATATTCAATCATTATTTTCTATTTTTGTTTTAATTTGTTTAATTTAGTTATTTAATTTTGTTTTGTAAATTTTATTTTTTATTTAGTGTATTTTTTTGCTTCATTTTTAGTAATTTTAGTACTTTACCCTAAACTAACCAAAAAATATGAATGGAAATATTTACTAAAAGTACAACTGAACATTTTTAGATTTAGATACTTTAAATTGTGTGTGTGTGTGTGTGTGTGTGTGATGTTCTATATATACTATATATAACAATATGTGATGTCATGAATGTGATGGTTTGTGGTTTATTTAATGTTTTTTGTTGTTGTCGTTGTTATTAATTTACTAACTGATCCATGAATGCACAAACAATTTTAAAATTTTACAAGGATTTCTAAAAGGAGATGTTAGTGGCAAGTGCTAAAAGTCTTTTTTAAGTGCTTTGCTATGTTTTAGCTAACTAGCTCTTTGAATGTTTCACACTTAACGTTATTATTAAATTAGTACTGTTTAGATGCTGTTATTCAACCAGTGCTTGTCAATCTGAACGTTTGAAATAATGGTTTCTTGACAATCTCAGCTTTCCCGACCCCACCGGCAGGCCAAAATCTGCTGACAAGAGCCAGATGTTGCTGATATTGACACATCTGCGCAGACGTTTCTCTGATTCCCCGGGGTAGTGGGAGAAAGCAAGAACCACAGCAAAGACGTTTCTTTTCACTTTTCCATCGATTCTCAGCTCTGCTGCCACTTGTTTAACTTATTCCTCAGTCAACTTTAGGCGACCGAGGCTAACCTGACCCCATTCTATCAGTGCGTCCGCATAAGTTGTGTTTTTACTGTCAATGTGTTTGAAATGATGGATTGTGCATTCACACCACTCATGGCTTGTCTTTGCTTCTGAGGACCCCACATCAGACACGAACGCCCGCTGTCCTTGAAACTCTGGCTCGACTTCCACAAATCCTGTTATTGTCGGGTCACGACAGACTCGAACTGTGCCAAAACTTCAGCAAAAAGGCGTCGACAAGGAGCTTGACGCGTTGTTTGTGAAAGCCGCGCTACGCTACATCACTGGCTTTATGCCGGAGCCAAAAGAGTTTCCGGATTGAACTGGGATTTCTGGTCCCCGGGCAAACGAGCGCCGTCAAACAGCAGCTAAAAGTGTTCAATTCCTGGGAGCGAGACGGCGACAGACATGTCTATATGTTTGAATTAAATCCGACGCCTGCCTGTTTATCTCGGCATGAAAGGACTCGGCAGGGACCTGGGGCCTGCGGCTTTTGAGGCTTCGGGTGGCTTTCACAAAGCCTGAACAGAAATGATAGGCTACCAGAAGAGAAATGGAGAGAGAGTCTTCTCTAGCTGCGAGGAGCCAAAGCTGAGTCGCGCACAATGGCTTCAGGTGGATTATTACTCCGATGTGGTGCTTCGCTCTGGTAGGATGGGAAGGTGAACTTCCCAGGAGGTGACTGAAAGAACTTCCCTCATTAATGCAGCAACATGTACAGCGTAACATGATGCATGCTTACGATTTCTTTGTCTTCTGCATTTAATAATAATAATTAATTTTATTTATGGCCGCCTTTCAAGAAGAAAAATTTCATTTTTAAAAATGAAATCCCAAAACTTACTGCCAGATTCTAGAAGATAAATTCTGTAATTTTGCATTCCTAAAAGAAAAATCCAATTATGCTGGTCGGAAAAGGTAAAGATGTAAAATTAGTCACTTTCTGAATGTTAATGCCAAAGTAAACACTAAGAGTAATGTTATGGCACTAAAAAAAGAAGTGAAAAAGAAAATATAAAAATTACATTTACAATGTTAATAATTGTGGAAATGCATAAAAATGGATTTTACTCAAGTCAATTTTATAAATGGTTTCCTTTGAAAAGGAAAACAGGGATCTGCGAAAATGACTAAAAATGCTGTATAATGCATGCCAGGCCAGTAGTTGGCGATGTACATGCCTGCGCACATAGCTATAAACTGAACACGTAATAAGTATGTGCATAACATCACCGCTTTCACAAAATCACATTTTTGTAGTTAACATTTTCAAAAACCTGCACTTTGAAACATGTTTTCAAAAGCTAGCATTTTCAGTTCCCCAAAACGCCATTGTCATGTAAATAAATGGCAAAAATGTATAAAAAGTTTTTAGTTGAAAATGGCGCCCCCTTTGAAATATAATGTAAATAGCAACTGGAGTTTTGTATTTCTGATGTGGTGTTTGCCCATGCAAAACTCAATAGCATGCGTTATAAATGGTTGCTAAGTTGTTTTGAGCCATTTTAAACATGTTGTTATGTGGTTGCTAGGGCATTCTCAGTGTTTGCTAGGCTCTTGTTAACTCGTCCAATGAAAAAAATCCCAATCTCCCAATCAAAAGTAGGTGTTTCAGGTGGTGTTTACTAAAATCTTCATTGTTTTTACATGTTGCTAGGGTGCTTCTTGATGGTTGCTAGGTAGCTGCTTACTCGTCCAAGTGGAAAAATCCCATTCTCCAAATCTCCCAATCAAAAAGAGGAGTTTGAGGTGGATGCAAAAGACTTCAGTGACACATACTATGTCATGGAAAATGACATAGTATGTGTCACTGAAGTCTTTTGCATGATTTACCATGTTCTTAGGGTGCTTTGAATGGTTGGAAAAATCCCAATCTCCAAATCTCCCAATAAAAGGTGTTTCAGGTGGTTTATAGTACATGCTATGTGTTACTATACTGTAGTCTTTTTTCATATATTTTTCTGAGCATGTTGCTATGCGATTGCTATGGTGCTCTGGGTGGTTGCTAGGTGGTTGCATACCAGTCCAAATGAAAAATACCAATCTATGATACCTTAGATCACTCCTGAAAAGATATTGGATTTTTCCACAGAAAGTTGGTGTTGCACAAACTGGTTAATACTTTTGAGTAATTTGGATAGCTAACATAAGAAACTACTCCATGGTTTTAATATGTTGAAAAATTAGTTTAGATGTTACATTACATTTGACAAAGCAGTCCCAGTTGTCCATAAGATGTCACAATCACCTAACGGCTTTTATTTAAAAACCAATAAACCTTTGTGACCAGTATGATGTATCAAGAGCAAGATTAGCATCCGATTCCAAGTGAATGTAATAATAGCATCCAATAAGTAACATTTCGGTTGGACCTTCCCAACGGTTTCAGCCATCTGTTGGTTTTATATGCTCTTCCCTTGTAGGTTTATCCAAGATGGACGCCCAAGGTCGAAGCGGACGAAGTGAAGATGAATCATTTAATCTCCCATTATACGTTACCTTCATCAGAGCGTTCGCTTGGAGTTTTGGCACCTCACCTGTTCCTAGATCAGCGGCCGGTGGCCCACAAATTGATTATGGTCTGTATCACCGAATCATTCCATCTGACCGGGGGCCAGAGAAAGTGAACAGGGGCTGGGCGGTGATTGACTGCCCTCCCAGCATCCTCTGTCTCTTGGCCCGTCTCGGAAGGGCTTAATGGAACCATCACTCCAGCAAGCCGCGGCCCAACTCAGCCCAGTGTGTAGCCGGCTGCGTCCTCCAGTCAAGGGCAGCTCGGACAACGCTGCCCCCTCCCTCGCTGCAGGAGGGCTTAATGTACCTCACCGCCACATCAGATCATATCCAGGTCATCCCTGATAAACGGCGACAGACATGAGCATTAGCTGCACGCAGAGCCTAGATACGATGTGCATGTGAGTTTAACTGAAGTTGTATAGTCCAACAAGGTTTAGTTGTGTTTTAATATACTAAGTGATCCGATGTTCTTATTTCTCCAGGTGAGCGTTGAAATGGACGTGAAAATGCGAAAGTTCCGAATGTTCCAAATGTGAAATGTGGGGCTCAAGTCATATCGTGGCAATTTTTTTTTTTTTTGCTTGTAAGCAACCACCTGACACTGGAACTGTCAGTCATAATATTAGCTAACACTTTGCAATGCCCTAGCAACCACTCAAAACACCCTAGCAACTGTGCTAAATATCTTGAGCCATATCTTTTGACTTTTGCTTGTAAGTGACCACCCAAAACACCTTAGCAGCTGCTAACACTTTGCAATGCCTGAGCAACCACCCAAAACAACCTAGCAACTGCTAACACTTCTCAATGCCCTAGCAACCACTCAAAACACCCTAGCAACTGCACTAAAAACTACTCAAAACAATAGCCAACCCAAACCATATCTAGAGACAGTTTTTGACTTTTGCTTGTAAGTGTCCACCCAAAACACCCTAGCAACTGCTAACACTTCGTAATGCCATAGCAAACACTCAAAACACCCAAGCATTGCTAATGCTGTAGCAACCACCCAAAACACCCTAGCAGCTGCTAATACTTCGTAATGCCCTAGCAACCACCGAAAACACCCTGGCAACTGCAGATAATGTTCTAAAAATTACTCATTGCTATAGCAACCACCCAAAACACACTAGCAATTGGATGAAAATGTGGTAAAAACTACTCAAAGACATAGTGACCACCCAGCACACCCTAGCAATTGCTAACACTTCGCAATGCCCTAGCAACCACCCAAAACACCATAGAAACTGCTAACACTACATACTGGTGAAAAAAAAACAGCTAAAACCAGCCTAAACTGGTTGGCTGATTTAAGATGGAAGTAGCTGGTTTTAACTGCTCAAGCTGGTTTTAGCTGGTTGTTCCAACTGGTCTCCCAGCCTGACCAGCTAAGGAAGTTGCCAAAACCCCTCTAAAATCAGCCTGCTGACCAGCTAAGACCAGGCTGGATGTCCAGCTAAAACCAGCCAACCAGCTTAGGCTGGTTTTATCTGTTTTTTTTTCATATGCCCTAGTAACCACTCAAAACACCCTAGCAACTGCAGAGAATGTGCTAAAAACTACTCAACGCTATAGCAACTCCCCAAAACACCCGTGCAATTGCTTAAAAATGTGTTTAAAAACTACTAAACGCCATAGTGACAATCCAAAACACCCTAACAACAGGATAAAAAATTCTAAAACTACTCAACGCCATAGTGACCATCCAAAACACCTTAACAACTGGATAAAAAAGTGCTTAGTAATTGGTTAAAATGTGTTTAAAAAATACTAAACCATAACGACCATAGAAACCACTAAAAAGCAATATAAATGTGCTTAAAACCATGCAGACCTCCTTAGCTGATGCTTAGCAATGGCCTAGCAACCACTGACAACAGCTTAGATAATCAGCATAAAAACGGCTAGCTGTGGGCAAGTACCACCCAAGTTTTAAATTAGCAATTCCATTTATGCAGCATTTATGTAAGATGAAAATCGTAGAAAAAAGCAGTTCAAATGTTTTCTTTTTAGCAACGTGCTAGGTTAGCAAAGAACCCATGTGGTCGTTGACGAGCGTTGAATAATCCCAAAAGTGTGATTTTTCTCAAATTCAGAAGCGACACAATTATCTGCTAGCGCGTTCACACCTAGACGAGCATTGTTGTTCTTAGCAGGAAAGGATGTGTGTGTTTTTGTGCATGACTGAGCTCATTAGCGACAGTGACACAAACACGGACAGCAGTGCTACACTGGAAGGCGTGGTAAACAGCTGCGGCCCATCGGTGAAAGAAGAGTTCACATCTGTCGGGCCAGCGCAGCTGCTAGCATGCTACGGCGAGATCTAGTGCTCCCTCTTTCCTCGCCCTCTTCAGTACACAATCCCTGACAAGCGCTGAAAATGTACGAGGGAAGTCACAGGGGAACAGTAACCCCTGCTATACATTAGAGCTCCAACATCTGCTGGGCCTCTGTGATTCATGTCAAGCAGCGTCGCCGTCATGAACACCTCTTCCTCCGTGACTTATTTATAGAGCAGAGGTGGGCGAGCAATTAAGACTCTGAGGACCAATGAAAATAATACTTACATTTGTCACAACACTGTATGTACAGAAACAGCGTATAATTGTAGAGAAAATGTCAGTCCGTTTTTTTTACAGAAAATGAACAGTGCCTTTACTGGGAACATGAACTGCTAATTTAGCAGTAAATAAATAAATACACTGTATTAGTTGTTTGGCAGAAAAACTAATTCAGTTTACCACGATTTTACCATAGTAACATTAATTGAGTGGTATTTTGGCATAAAATATTCAATTTACCAAAATTGTACTATAGTAATATTGATTGTAGTATAAGTACTAGTCTGGCAAAAACGATTCAGTTTACCATGGTTGTGTTCATGGTACTTAACTAACTTGGCAGAAAAGATTTGGTTCAAAATTTGATGGGTTCACTATAGCAACACTGATTGTAGTATGTATTCTAGTCTGGCAGAAAATATTTGATTTACCATGATTTTACCATAGTACCATTAATTTCCATGTCTGTGCTAGTTTGGCATAACATAGTATCATACTACTATATGGTTTTGACCATATAGTAGCATTTATTGTGGTTATTGTGCTAGTTTGGCATAAACAATTTATTTTACCAAAGTATTACAATAGTAACACCAATGGTAGTAACTGTGCTAAAAAAAGATTCAGTTTATCATGTTTTACCATAGTTACGTTAATTGACGTATCAGTGCAAGTTTAGCACTAAACTTTAAAAGATTGTGTTTACTGTGGTTTTAAAATTAAAATGAATGGCAATCTCTGTGCTAGTGTGGCAGGAAAGATTTGATTTACCATATTTTTTAGCAGAGTAATACTTATTGCAGTAACTTTGCTAGTTTGTAAGATAAGAGTCAGTTTACCATGGTTTTACCATGGTAACATTAATTGCAGTAACTGATAGTTTGGCAGAAAAGATTAACTTTATAATGGTTTTACCATAGTAACTTTGATTGCAGTAACTACTAGTTTTGCAGAAAATGTTAACTTTACCATTGTAACTATGCTAGTTTGGCAAAAAGACTCGGTTTTACTATAACAACACTGACTGTACAGTAGCACAGTTAAAGTATGGTTACTAAGCAAGAACTATGGTAGAACGGCGTTTACAGTCAGCGGTGTTGAATAAATGAGCCGTCCCTGATGATGGATTGACGCGTCTCGGCTTCTGCCCCTCGTTTATATATTTGGTGCATGTAAAGGAAACCCAAGGTCAAGCAAATTGAACCTGTCAGTCAGAAACGCACCTACACTCAAAAGACAAAAGATTGATTTATGGGGAGCATGTCCAGCATCCTCACGCCATTTTGCATCCTGATGAGTCGACGTAGAAATCGAAGGGGCCGTTCGCTCAGGATGCGTATTTTGATGGTTCTCGTCTTCATTTCTGCCTGTTTTAGACAGTCTGTGTCGCTGCAAATTCAATAGTTATTTTAAGGGTTACCCAGGGAGCCGCATAAATACAAATGAAACCGTCAGCCAGAGCGTGGTGTTCGCGCATTTGTCAATGCCGAGCGGGAATCTCTCGGGAGCAGTGGGGGGAGAGCCGAAGTCAAACGGCTGTACGGCTGAATGTGGAGCGCAGTCAGGGAGGTTTGCTAGGCAAAATGGTCCGGTGGGAGACGAGGGTGCAGATGGAGGCCCGCTGAACTCCACTCAATGTCAGCTGCACTTTTTTAAGCCACCACCAGGGACTAGAGCAGGGACGCATGGGGTCGACGCAGCACATCTTCTTAAAAAGAACAACTCCTGGCAAATGCAGCCTTCCTGAGGGGGATCAGATGGATGCGGAGGAGCCGCTGTTGTTTTACTGTCACTTTGGAGACTTTCTTGGTCCGTCTGTTGAATGCTGCTGGTAGACGACAGATTCCCAAAGTCTGAGTCTTAAAGGTGTAGTATTTAACTTTTGCGCCACTAGTGCTGAAAACAGAATTGAGAAAAGTTCTTCCGAAAGGTTTCTTAGCTATTTCCCCCTACAAACTCACACAGAATAACATTTGTAGGAGTTTCTGGGAAATATTTGTTACTACTATGAATCGTAGCATGCAACAGACAGCATATGCTAAATGTAGGCCAATTAATGTAGCATATAATGAAGTATTTAAATTAAGCACGCATAATACGTTGAAATCATGTTAAAATCAACCTAGCTTGGTTTGCTGGTTGCAACTAACCTCAAACTTCTCTAAAACAACAAAAAAAAGTTATTAAGGCTAATTTAAGTTTATTTTTTTTCTTTTCATAGTAGAAAACATCAGAAATCGTTGAGGATTGGTATGAGCCGATGTTGTTTTACTGTCACTTTGGAGACTTTCCGAGTCCGTCTGTTGAATTTTGATGGTAGACGACAGATTCCCAAAAACTTTATCCCAAAAGTCTTTAAGGTGTAGTTTTTGACTTTCGTATTACTAGCACTTATAAGCAATTGCGAATAGTTCTTTTTATTTCCCACTCAAAACTCACAAAGAATGACATTTGTAGGAGTTTCTGGGAGGAATGTGCTACTAGCAGGCTAAATGCAGTATATGCTAACACAGGCTAATCCATGTGGCATATAATGAATCGCTGACAAACAGAATTGCGAAAAAGTTTTTCCGAAATGCTTCTGGAGGTTTCTTTGCCATTTCCCACTTCAAGCTCACACAGAATAACATTTGCAGGAGTTTCTGGGAAAGATTTGCTACTACTACTAATTGTAGCATGTTAAACACAGTTTATGCTAACACAGGCCATGTAGCATATAATGAAGTATTAAAATGGAATTGTTTTTCCAACAGGTGTCTTGAGGTTTTTAGCCATTGTTTAAAAGATTTTTCCACTCCAAACTCACACAGAATAACATTTGTTTGAGTTTCTGAGAAAGATTTGCTACTACCACTAATCATATCATGCTAAACGCAATATACAGCTAATCCATGTAGCATGCAGTATAAAGAAGTATTTAAACGTTTTGAAGCGTAATACATGTTAAATTCTGTTAAAACAACCTAAACTGGTTTGTTGGTTACAACTAGTGTCTACAATTTAAGTGTTTTTTTTTCTTTCTTTTTTAGTAGTTGAAAATGTTGGGAAATTACTGAAGACTGAAAGAAATGCTACTGCTCTTGGATAAAAGCAATTTTTCAGTCTGTTTGTATGAGATTGTATTGTCCGATACCGTCTCCCAGAATGAAGAAGGTCAAACAGAGGATATCCAGGGTGAGTAGCATCTCTGATAATACTCCTGTACTGATAATACTGTAGCCTGATGCCCACTTTTAAGCTGGGAGACCAGCTAACTGACCAGCTAAACCAGACCAGTTTAGACTGTTTGAGCAGAGGAATATGCCAATCATTGCAGCATATGTCTAAAAGAAATTGCTAAATAAATCCCTTTCATAGGTGATTTAATACACCTTTGTGTTGAAGATTGTTGAGTCTAAAGGGGAAGTCGTGGCCTAATGGTTAGAGAGTCGGACTTGTAACCCAAAGGTTGTGGGTTCGAGTCTCGTACCGGCAGGGATTGTAGGTGGGGGGAGTGAATGTACAGCGCTCTCTCCCACCTTCAATAACACGACTGAGGCGCCCTTGAGCAAGGCCCCCAACTGCTCCCCGGGCGCCGCAGCATGAAATGGCTGCCCACTGCTCCGGGTGTGTGTTCACTGCTGTGTGTGTGCACTTTGGATGGGATAAATGCAGAGCACTAATTCAGAGTATGGGTCTCCACACTTGGTCACATGTCATGTCACTTAGTCTACACGTGGACGGCGTAGCGGATGGGTGAAAGAACAGCTCTTTTTCATCAGACCGTAAGTAATTGCCGCCCTCTCCACTTTTCCTAATCCCAAGGTATTGTGCTCCTCTATGTGTTTGACTAGCGCTTTATTTACCCTCTATTGGTGCGGTTAGGTGCGCTCTCAAGAAAATCACGCTCCCACACACGAGCGCTCTGATAATTGCCGCCGTCGTAAAAAAGCAGCCGTGTCTAAATTGTCTGAGAGAGCTGTAATTGTTTTGGAAATTATTTATTCATTTGATTGCAGGGCATTAGTGTAACAGCTATGCTAACAGGATGAGAGATTCGCTTCTCTGCTGTTTTTTCCCCCTCGCAAACGTTGAATAGGAATTAAGGTTCATTACGGTATAAAAGACGACAGCCAAGTGCACAATAAGTACTAAAATATGATATCTATTAGAATCAAATGTGCACTGGTTTTTATTTGTAACATCACTAGCATGTTTTGACTGAGTTTGTAGGTGTTGCTATGCTAACTTTTTCGCTATGTCAAACAACCACATTTGGAAAAAAACAATTATTTTTTTATATTGTTTATGAAATTGTTTTCAATTGTTTATTTTTTAACTGTAAATTGTTTGTGTTTTATAGCGAAAATGACATTATTCTCTAAACATTAGATTAGTTTTATTGAATGGTAAACACAATACAATATATATTACATGAAAACTTGTAAAACTTGTACGAGCGATGGATCCTATGGTGACCCAGTAGTGCACAACACAACGCAATTAAAAAAGCAAACATAAGCTCACAATGCAACAAAATTAAGCCACAAAACAACGGAAATGCTCCCGACCACTAGGGAGCAGTGTTGACAGTTAAACACCGATATATCCTCGAGACGCCACAAGAAATTGATCTTAATATGTGTAATAGATTTTTAAATGAACAATGTGTTTTTACTGAATGTTTTGATATCCTGGTAATCTTAATGTATCGATTCATGAATCGTGCAGAAAATAAATCAATATTATTTTCGATGTGTTCGATTGTTATTAGTTTCATTATGTTGTGAGCTTATGGTTTTTTTTTTTCAATGTGTTGTGAGCTTATGTTTGTTTGTTTTTTTTTATTTTGTTGAGTTGTGAGCTTATGTTTGCTTTTTTAATTGCGTTGTGTTGTGCACTACTGGTCCACCGTAGGATCCCGTTGACAAAACATGAGCAGAACGAATTTCGACAGAAATTGTTTGCTAACCATTCTTATATAAATTGTTGCTTTGAATTGAATGCAACAACTTACATAAGAGTGTTCTTTTTATATAGTTTAATATTCATTCAGCTCAGGTTTCATGAGTAGGGTTCATCACTCGTACCATACTTAAAAAAAAAAAAAAATAGATTAAAAAAATAAAAATTATTTGAAAAACTTTTGAAATGTTCTATTTAACTTTCAATAACAATAGTATTTTTAAGGAGGAAGTGACCCAAAAACACATTTGCGTACATTAAATACTTTATTAATATTTTGAATTAGCTTTTTGAAAACTTGAATTAGTTTTTAATTTTTTAGGTCCAGTTTTCATAATTTTATTATTTGCTTTCTAAATATTTTTATTTAGCCTTGATTAACTTTCGGTTTTAGGCCCCGTCCACACAGAGACGCGTTTAGCTGTATACGCATAAATTTTGTATCGTATAGGCGTTTCGTCCACACGGATCCGGCGTTTTGGGTGAGTGAAACCGATATTTTTTGAAACCGGGTCCTAGAGTGGATAAATCTGAAAACGCCAAGAAAAAAAAGTTAGGATAGGTCTTTTATTTTTAATAGTTTTAGTAATTTTCTAATTTATGTATTTCAGTTTGTTTTTGTAATTTTAGTGCTTCAATTTAAACTTAATTTACTTCAGTTAGTTGGCAAGTCACCATTTCTAATTTTCATTTCAGATTAAATTTTTCACCTAATATTTATACTTTATTTTATTTCACTGTTGTAATAGTTTTAGATTAAGTTATTAACAGCACTGGCATCAGGTGTGGTATTGTGAAAGTGCATTGCGGTCATTGACCTTTCAGTATTTTTAGGGCTTGACCTTTCACCTCTGATCTACTGACGATTCCAAAGACTCAAGGTTTGTCTGGTTAGATCCTCTCCTCAATGCTTTTATCAATCTGTAAATTCAGCATGTAAAACACACTGATGCTGTGAGGTGCTTGAGTTCAGTCGTTCTGCTCTTATATTGCTATAAAAGCATCTTTTTTCAATCTGAAAGGCGCTTTCTTTGGCCGGCGTGACTCGAGCGTCTTCACAGTGTTCTAGTGAAACATCTCCAGCTCTAACAGAATATGTAAATGTAATGTGCTCATACCATATTAAGGCTAGATGTCTCTTTGATGGCTTCACCATAGCAACCGGATAACTTTCACTTGCTGCAACATTATGCTAATACAGAGGCACTTTCGTTCGGACGGAAAAACGCATTATTAGGCTCTTGCAGTCGCCTTGCGTGTCTGTGCATGATGATACGCATGCCAAAGACACGTTATTTTGTTTTGATTAATGGGTTTGGGAGAAAGTAAGCACAGAGGGCTTCAAAACAGTCATGAAATAGTCATGAAATGGGGATTACAATGCTGGAAATGAAGGTGCGCTTGAAAATACAAGGCGTACTGTACTGTATGTCAAAATACAACAACCTCTCCATACGGCTGTCGTTGCTCATCTTTATTTAAAATCAAACAGCCGATAAACACTGCTTTTCACCTGAAAATGGAAAAGCCTCACATTTTGGAAATAATTTAGTCACTATATTATAATACGGACACACCTATTAATTTATTATTACACTGTAAAATAAATGCTGCTGCAGTTAGTTATAACAACTTAACATTTTTAATAGATAATATTAACTGAATTTACAATTTTAAGTTAATTTTTAAACATTTATAAACATTAAACATTTTTTTAAAAATTGAAACACATTATTAAATATTCTAATGTTGAATTTTAAGTTGTGATAATACACTGCAAAAAATAATTGCTGTGATTAGTTATTACATTTTCACCCACATTTTTGAATAATAGTACAGTTCTTTGTCCTATTCTAAACTATTTAATTCTTATTTATTTATTTACCTATGTTTGTTTGTTTGTTTTCCCTTTCAAAAGTTTTGTTATTTCCTTTTTACAGCTCATTATTTATTTATTTATAAGATTTGGAATTGATTTTTGTTTTGGGCAGAGGCAATTACAGGAGCTCTCAATCACAGCCGCCGCTCTGAATGCCAAGCAAGGATCTCCGTCGCTTCAGCTGCACCAAACGGAGGCCGCTGGGCAATTTCAGCCCAAAAACATCCCCGAGTGCTTTTGCCGCTCATTTTCTCCATAGGGATTTCAAAAAGTCTTCGATCGGGAGTCGAGAGCCGTGAACCGAAGCAACTGAAACATTTGATCTGAAGCGAAAAGCATCTGGAGTTCAGAGATAAGGACGTGTTTATGAGGAAATGAGCTAAAGCAATGCTAATTGCGCAATCAGATCTGCAGCGATATAATATCTCAAGTTTCGAGACTGTAAAGGCTGCAGTGAATGGGTGCCGTCAGAATGGGAGTCCAAACAGCTGATAAAAACATCACA